>NW_015113468.1:171358-187774 GCF_001443285.1 Poecilia latipinna | reverse complement strand
GCTGGACAACCTGAAGTTTGGGATCCTGGAGCTCCAAACCTCCGGAGCCCCATGAAATATGAAGCACTGGTGTTGGAACCAGAGCTTCATTAATATTATTTACCTAAGCAAACTCCGATATGCTGCTGAAAAGTTACTTGCAAGTTAGTAAATTTGAAATGAGACAAATCTGATAAGATATTTGCTGAAGAAATTAGACCAAAAATACTTTGTGATATTTTGTATTTTTGCAGTGTGTTCAGGTTTTCATGCACAAAGCCTCATTTTTAATAAAATCCAGAGTGTTTTGCAGCAGGAAGCGTAATGATGGGCCCGGTAGCGCGACCTCTGACCCCGCTGGACCAGAAACGACTCAAGGCGATCAGAAAGTACAAGCCAACATTTAGAAACATTTCTATCTCCCAGCGTTGGTAACAAATGTTTAAAAAGCGCAAACCGAGGTCAGAACATTGTTAGCTTATCTCTTCTCTCACTGCAGATGATAATCTGTCACTTTTAAATCCATTCACAGACGATGGAGTCAGATTTAAAGACATTCTTTGAGATTAAATAGTAACTGTTGGATTATTTTCTGCAGATTTTCAGAAACTTTCCTGCAAATTCCTTTTTTTTGCTCTATATGCAAATAATGTTTTATTCAAGATTATCTTTGGGAAATCGGCGCCTCATTCAGCTGGGTTTCTGTGTCTCTCTCCTGATGGAGCAGACTATGAGACACAGACAGTTCACACTTTACTGAGACATTTTGCACTGACTGGTCGTGATTTAGTCGCCTAAAACACTCAGGACTGGCCAAGCTGCCATGCAGACGGAGGAAAACACTGAACCAAGGGAGAAAGTCCTCCAGACGGACAATTTTCTCCCGTTTCACAGCAAAACTTTATCAAATTACAGTAAGGCTGAAACGATTAATCATTTCAATCATGATTAATCGATTACTGAAATAATCACCAGCTAATTTAGTAATCGATTATTCATTAACTGGAGTATACAGACTAAAAAACAAAGTAATTTGCTGATGAAACGGAGAGCTGTAATTAAGTTTGTAAATGTTCTAAAAATTAATCTCCTACTAAGCATCTTCTGCATCCCAATTATTAATCGATTAATCGAAACGATGAACACTTTATTAATGTCAGAAGGATTTTTTACTGCAGATGCATCGTTTGCTAGAAATGATAACATGTTTACTAAAGGAATGCTGCGTTTGCATTTTAGGCAAAAACTGTCTTAACAACTGGAGCTGTAACTTGGGCCTCCTTCCTGGGAATCAGTCGGGACCCAAACGTCAGAAACGGGACCGGCGTGCGGAAATCCCTGCGGTGGCATCGCGCTGCAACACGACATGTTTCAGCTTGTGGCGGCTCTTCGAGCAGCGATGGCAGAGGAGAGGAACAAAAAACAAAAAAGGCTTAATGACATGTTTGTCAGGAGGGGGAGCTTCGCCTGTAATAAAGTGCAGCTAAGTGGACCCGGCTGGGCTCGGTTCTGCAGCTCCAGGCTGCTGGGAAACGTTGCTCAGGGAAACCTGAAAGTTGACAACTTGAGTTTGACCTTTTTGTGCCAGAAACAAAAAAAAACGTTCCCACACTCATCATGTTCACCTCGTCTCTCAGTGTTCACTCTCTTCAAATTCAAGAACTTTTCAAACTTTTCCAGCAAGACGATCAATAAGTCACTGAGCCGTTAGGAATAGTAACAAACTATGTTAAGGTAAATGACCTTCCTGCTCAAATTAAATCCAAAACTTAATATGTAAAGAAAGTTGCGAAATAAAAAAAACATGCTCATGTTTTCTGGCTTTTAGCAAATTTAAATATTTTTGTTGATTCTAACCAACCTAAAAGAAAAGTTTAATCTGATTTGACTTCAGACAGCAAGAAAAAAAACATCTGTCTTTTTATTTGACGTATGAAAATATCTGGTTTCAACTGTAAATATTTTACAAATTTAAGCCTTTATTAAAACATTAGATTACACTTAATTACAAAGCTGTGCAGTCTGAACATCAAGCACCTTCCAAACCTTGAAAACACCTGATAGAAATTCAAGCACCTGTATGAACCCTGAGACTTTCCCTCCTTTTTCCCAGAGCGTTAAACCCTGCAAGGAATTTGCTCTGTGGGTCTGAACCGCAGGCCTCGCTGTGTTAATCATTTCTAAGGTGAGTTTTTCCCTTTCTGACGACTAAATGAGTCTGTGCACAAACAACACCCACCCAGTCCAGCACAGGACGGGAATGTGTGGCAGTTAAAGTAAAGAAACGCACGTGAAGATGCTTGGCATCCCGTCACACCACCAAACAGGCATCCAGCCTATTTAAACAATGCATGGGGAACACTCCCTTCTGAACATTAGCGTAAAAAAAAAAAGTTTTAATGAGTTTAAGGTATGAGAACACGGAGGGGAAACAGCTCAGATATATTTCAGTGTTCCTCCATTCTTCTGTTGTTGGAATGAAATGAGCAGAAAACAGAAACTTTACGCCCAGCAGCCGCAGCAGCTCTGCTTCAGAAGAAAAACATTTCAGCCCAGTTTTAGATCCCAAAGTCTCCAAACCGAAGCGACCAAATCCCAGCAGCTTTACAGGTATTCTGCGCCTCAATGGAGGGCTGTTTCACACCTTGTTGAAGAATGTGGGCTGGATTAAACCCACCCTGGTTCGAAATCAGACAGCCGCTGCAGGACAATATGCTCATTAAGAAGTTATTACACTCAGTTTGTGGGCTATGAAACTTTTCATTCTGTTCTGATTCAATCGTCTGGAATCGTCCAGTCAATGCAAGACTTCTCTAAGTTTTGTGGGTTTGGTACTGGAACTGATCCAAAATGGCCCAGATTACCAACAAACATTCAAATAGGGCTGCAAGTCAAAATTATATTAGTAACAGATTATTCTACTGATTATTTTTGACAACTGACAAAGAATTGGCACAATATCAGAAATGCATTAAAAGATCCAAATAAACCAATAATTTAATTTCTTTTTAGTAAAATAAGCATTTCATTGGCAAAACCAAAGCATTTCTTTAGAGTAAACTTGATTATTTGTATCAAAGGATCCATCTGCAGCTAAAAACATACTATAAAATAATAACTGAACAGCAAAAGGAGACTTTTTTTTTTTTACAGAATTTGGACCAAGCGAAGCTAAAGGAGTTATGGGTTGAACATGTTTACAGACAAATGTTTCTTATTTTTTATCTCATTTGTAAAATGTATAATTTTTGTGCAGTTTTTGTTGCTTAGTTTCTGCTGTGTGTCATTTCAGTGAAAGGCCTTTTAGAGTCTATAGCCAGTTAATGATTAACTGGTGACTAAATTAGTTGGCTTTTATTTCAATCAATCTTGATTTTCTCAATCGTTTGAATCTCTTTAGAAGGAATGTCTCAGATTTAAAGAAATGTTTTTGTACACAATCTAAGTGGGTCCAACATCGAACACTTTCTGAAGCTTCAGCAATAAAAAGTTTTAAGGATCAAAACTATGATTTAAAAACATCTACCATGAGTTGAAGCAGTGGTATAAAGCCAATTAAACTCTTAAAAACTGAGATTTACGTTTCATAAACAGAATAAAACTTAAATTTTGGGGTCTAAATGGTGCAGATTGGTTTTACCAGATTAAAGTCATTCAGAATGAGAACTATAACTGATTTAAAGTGGTGATATGGTCCATTTGGCGGGTTCGGTTTGATTCCACCAACTGGTATCGGTCGGATCCTCCAGAAACTCGACGAACAGCGGAACCAGGCTGGAGCCAGCGGAACCGGCCGCCCTCCACACAAACCCCGCCTGATGTGCATCATCAGGCCGAACAGCTCCGCAAAATCTCAGCTTCGGTTTCTACCAACAATCCGGGTCCGTTTCCGCTCAGAGACACGCAAAAAGAAGAGCAACGAAGATGGAAATTGGGTTTTCTAGAAGAGTGAAAGCTGGTTTAAATCTCACAGAACCAGGCTTTCACGGAGGCCCGTGTTCGGTCTCTGACCCCCACACGTCCATTTTCTTTCAGCTGGGCCCCGACTCGGGCTGCCTTACCTTCCGCTGCTGCTTCTCCCAGGCCGGGTCCAGCAGCAGGTCCCGGTCCCAGTCGTTCTCCTGCTCCATGTAGGTCTGCACCCCGCCGGCAGACTGGTTGTTGGTGGAGTGATAATCTACCATGTCAGCACAGGAAACCTCAGTGCTTCGCGGAGAAACTGTCACAGGTTCGAAAAATAAAAAACAAAAACCCGGCGAAGGGGGAGAGAAAAAGCCCAAATCAAAGAGGTGAGGGTGGGGAGGGACAACCGAGGAAACGGTCCGTGTTCGTCCAGCCGTGAGAGGCTCTTTAACGTAATCAGTCTCCGGTGTGTGCAGTCAGAAGATCCCGCTGCTGCTGCTGAGAAGAAAAGCTCTCAGTGAAACGGTGTGGCTGCTGGGAGGAGGAGGAACCGGCCGCTCCTTCTGCCTCAACCTACTCCGCCATTACGGTTGGAGCACTTCCGGTTATGCCCTTCAAAGTAAAGCTCAGCCAGCCGCCACCGAAATCACTAAAGAAGAGTAGTTTGGAAAAAGAAAAAGAACTGGTTTACAGCAGCAGTGTCCAAATTGCGGCTCAGGGGCCATTTTCGGCTCTCTGAAGGATTTTGTGTGGCCCCTGACCTCAGTGGAAGCACATGTGGTTGATGCAGATGGGCACTTCTGGAAGGGAAATTGTATTCAAGATGAATTACAAAGCAGCTTGACTAATACGTCATCCTGATACTAATGGATATTTCACAAAGCTCAGTCAGGTTTAAGTCCAGAATATGGAACAATTGGCATTTTTAAAAAATCTGTGACTTATATTTGTGAGTTTTGTACTTTCTTTTTATATTACTTAGTATTTAAATACATTTTCTTAGTTAGGCCTTCTTGTGCCTTTAGTAAAGGTAATGATGATGATAGTGATTTTACACACATTTTTAATATTTTCCCAAAAAATTAACTGATAACTTTATCATTTGTAATACAATATTAGAAAAACATTAAAATATGCTAATTAAGAAATTATTTCTTTTAATAACCACATTATTGTTTAATGTAATAGTGTGCAGTTGATTATTTGTAGAAAATAATGCTAAGAGCTGTACGGACTGATCCAAAAGATTGATAATATCAATGGCAAGTCAGCAATATTGGATCAATACTAACATGATAAGATCAATACATTGGTTTTACATATCAATTATCAAAACACTTCATTAGTTGTAAACATATCTCACTGTTTACTAACAATTTTACTTTAGAAAGTTTGTGTTACATTTTTGGGAAATTCGTCCAAGTCCAAAGCCTTAATTTTGAAGGAACCTTCACATATTTTCTGTTGGTTTTATCTGTTAGCTTGACAGACCAGTTTTCTCCTGAAGCTAATACGGACCGGTCCAGCTCATGAATATAAATCTACTGTTTCAGCGTGAGTTGCTCACCCAATAAAGAGTGAAATTTAAAAACAAGGTCACAAACAAAAAATATACACGCAAAAAAAAAAATAAATAGTAAAAAATACGTAATTAATGAAGAAATTCAGACTTTGTAATGAAGGAAGATAATTTAGGTCAGTTATGCATGATTTATGTCACATCATCACTTGGAGCATGATAGGCACATAAACTGAAACGTGATAGGTAGATTTCAAAATAAAAGTACATCTTATTTTGTAATTTCAATTTTTCAGTTAAGAATTTTCAAATGTAAACTTTATAAACTTTCATGTTTCATGAATTTACAGTGTTTTTCCAAACGCTTGGAGAACATTTAAATTTAAGTAAAATTAGCTATTTCTGCAACGTTTATTAATATTAGCCTGGGACGTCGCCTGTAGATGCTAAACTCTTCTAAAACTTTATACAACACAGCTGGAGAGAAAATCATGTTTTCAAAGTTGGATTTTTTTAGCTAAACAATTATTATTGGTTGTACCAATGAAAAATAACAACAGTCAAATCACAACTGTTTCCTTTTCATATACAAGCTAGCATTAGCGCTAGCTAAAAAAAATATTTTTTTAAAACAATAATTAGTTTAAAAAAAAGAAGTATTTTTGACAAAACTGCAATCATTTCATTTTGTAAATCAATATTTATTTTTGTGGCGTTCCCTAAGTTTTTGCAGGCCTGTGAATACTCTGCAAGAACAGAGATAATTCCTCTGTCTCCAGCTGACAAGGACATAAAAATGTTGTTTCATTCTAATGTTTTAAACTGATTTGAATAATTAATTGAACTTGATACAATTATTAATAGCTAGCATCAGTTGGAATGTTTGTGATTGAAGTGAAATTATTTTTTTCGTAAAATGCTTTGAGATGATGTGATGTGAATTGGTGCTATAGAAATAGGCTGAACTGATTTTTTTTTTAAATTTAGCATTGTTAGCTACTTCACTAGCATTTTATGCCACAAACCCAAGTAGCAGAAAAAAATTGGCCTTATTAAAGGTTTTTAGATTTTTATTGCTTTTTTCTGACTTTACTTGCTAAAGCTATAACATAAAAATAACATGAAACAGAAAAAAAAACTTTTAGTATGCAGTGTTTTGTTAAGAAATATCGAACCAAACCACAGGTTTCCTGAAGCAAAGTGACCTGGGCTGCAGTTCCATTCATCGCTCCTGCCAGGAGGCGCCTTGCACTGATTGTACGGTGACTCTCCTGCCTGCAGGAGCAACCAGCAGAAGTGGGTCACACTGTCTTGGCAGATTAGTGTCACTATAGCTGGTGGGGGATATGCACACTGTAATAGTAACGTAAATCAACAGCTCTGTGATTGGTCAGCTCAGAAATATTCACAGCATGACATCACAATGTTTTCAGTCTCTAAAAGGTTGAATGAACGAGAAACTCCCAGATTTAGCTTCTGATGTTTCCACAGCAGGTTATGATGAACTTTGATCCAATAAAACAGTTTTATATACAGTAACCATATAGTTTTTCTGTTTATGAAAACCAAAGGATATTTCAGATGTTTTATGAACAACCACAAAAGAGATCAAATAATTACAATTTAAAATATCAGAAAACTGATCACAATAAAAAATACTAATCGAAATAAATATATAACAAATAATATACAATAAGAAATATTTACAGTTTAAGAAACACAATAAAAATAGTGAATAATAAGATATCTAAAAGATGCATAAGAAGATTACTGATAAAAAAAACATAATGTGCACATAAACTAGCTTCAGAAAAAGGAAGCAATAAAACTATAAAAATATTAATAGTGTTGAAACACAAAAATATATCCAACAATAATTTAATAAACTGAAATAATAAAAGAGTAAAAAGACAAAAGCATAATAAATAAATACTGGTAATAGAGATAAATCTAGAAAAAAAAAGTTAAGTAAATTTCTGAAAGAAAGAAAAAATCTGGAAGTGAGAAAAATGTCAATATAATGTCAGAAGATTTCAGCGGCTCTTAAAATTTCCTTTCCAACATCCAAACAAACAAACTAATGCAAAATTCACATTTACTGCGAAACAGACAATGTGGCGCCGGGAGACACGAATCCTTGTGTTTTGGCTCCCCCTGCTGGTCCAGCGTGTACCAACAGATAAAACAGTTTGGTGCATTTCTCTTATTTTCATTTTCGACATTTTCAAAACAGTAAGTGCATTTCTCAAAACAATTTGTACAAATAGCAAAAAGTGCCTACAAAAGCCAATGTCTTCCTCAAAACACTTAATTCCTCTCAGGATTCACCTGGGAGCAAGTTACCGAAAAATGTTTAGAAATGTGCTCGGCAACTATGGAGAGCAATTTCAGCCAAAATTAAATAAATAAATAAGCCAAATGAATATGTATTAAATAAATAAATAAATAAATAAATAAATAANTNAATAAATAAATAAATAAATAAAATTAAGAATAAAGAATTCAATTACTTATTTATTTAATTTAGGCTGAAATGGCTCTCCATATACAACCAAAGCACAACAACACTCTGGGTCATGGGAAAGACAACATGAACCTGAGTAACATCACAAACAGAGGAACATATTCAGACGCAGATATTCCCCATCTGTAGCCGTATTTTTAAAAATCCTTCCATGTTTTTGGCTCCATAAACGATTAGTGACAAATGATCTGCGCTTTGTGGGATCTTAATGATTCTGACTGAGATTTGTTTGAAGGAAAACTATACAGAATAAATATTTTTAATATACCAACACAGTGCATGTTGTCAGCAAAAGAAAAAAAAAACATTCTGTATGACTAGAACCTTTTAGGTATTTTAGACTTATCAAAAGTAATTTTGTATTCAAGATGAAAATTACTTTTTGTACTTGTACTTTTTTTTACTGTACTTGAGTAAAACAGTCTAACCTGTAATTTTACTATTACTAGAATATTTGTCATGTAAGTATCTGTACTTCAGAGAATGTGAGTACTTTGGGCTAAATGTAGGAAATGAGCTTCGGGATATTTTCCAAAGTCTAAGTGGAAGATCTGGATTATTTTTAGTAGGAAAGTAATTCCCTTCATTGATGTGGGAATATTCATATTTAATAAAAATAACTGTTCATATCTATTGTAACAACACAAATATATTTCCTATAGCAACTAGAAGTTCATACCTGCAGTTAGCTGTTATCACCACTAGAGGCCAGCAGGTTATTGTGTTAAAGTATTAAAAATTAATTACTTATTTCTTTGTTTTACCTTTGGTGGTTATATAATATGCTTCATGTTTGTTTTTAAAGCAGAAAATATTTGTCTTTTGATAACCAATCTTTTGTAATAAGTGGAACCACATCTATCCGGAGACTTTTACTGGAACTCGTTCTTTGCTTTACCTTAATAAGCTTTTATTTAATTTATTGAAGTGTTTTGGAAGAAAATCCTACTGAGAATAAACCTGAATAAATTTGAGCCCTAAAGAATAGAAAAACTAACAATAACAACAATAATAATGCATTTTATTTGTAGTGGTTGTAGTTTATTGACTTTATTGAATGTAGCGTAGTAGAAGAATAAACAAAGTTATATATAAACAAAATACATTTAAAACAAAAGCAAACAAAACAAAAGAAGAACAGGAGTAAAGTATATCATCTTTAAATTTTTAAAAAGTTTTGATCAGACGCCACTGCCACAGATCTAAAAAACAGCTGTGGGGAGAATTAAAATTCTTTATAAAGTAGTTTGTTTAACCTTCAACCGACTGGCTGAAGATCAGGCTGAAAACCAGACAGCCAGTCTCCACCCTCTTCCCCCCAGCAGAGGCGCAGGACGACACACCACCGATCCTGAAGTGTCCTGTGTCCAGCCTCTGCAGCTGCCCACAGCTGCTGCAGACGTAGCGTTTCAGCTGCCGCCGCTTGGTGGGGGCCAGCGTCAGCCGCCTTCCTCCTCCTGTACGCTGGAGGAGCAACAGGAGCAGGAGGAGGAAGTCCCTAGGTGGAGTTCTGCTCCTCAGGGAGGTGGGATTCAAAGGGCCCCACCTGGACCACCTGGACCAAGGTCGGCTCCTTTGCGGGAAGCAGTGGTTGTTCAGAGGCAGCTGGAGCAGGGATGAGAGAACCCCCTGCTCCAGCACGGTCCTCTCCCACTGCTTCTCCCGTTGGTCGAACCTGCAGACACAAAGAAAGACCGGAGTCAGACCTTTGACCTCTGAGTGCGTCTTCAGGAAATGAGGAGCCTCCAGGTCAGTGACGGCTCTCATCACTGCAAGATGATTCGCTGGTTCAACTGGAATAGCTGTATTATGGTCTGAGCCATCAGCCGCAGGCTGGCCAGCACCGCCACGCAGTCCGCATGGACGAGGGACCGCCTGGTCCTTATGGGCCCTCTGACGCGAG
The DNA here is from genome assembly GCF_001443285.1 of Poecilia latipinna. Lineage (NCBI taxonomy): Eukaryota > Metazoa > Chordata > Actinopteri > Cyprinodontiformes > Poeciliidae > Poecilia > Poecilia latipinna. The sequence continues at coordinate 177,946 of NW_015113468.1, read as the reverse complement.
TGGCTGCAGGGTGCAGGCGGCAGAGCCGGCCTCAAACGGCCTCCACCAGGCGACCGGCGTCCGGCCAGTTTGCAGGGCCTGAGTTCACACCAAGGAGGCACCAGGAGTGACAGGATCCATGCTGACGTCCTCAATCACACGGCCACTCTGCTGGTGCAGGTAGTCAAACCCGATGAGCTCACCTGGGACGAAGCAGGAAGGAGAAACCCTGAAAAGCCACTCCTGGAGGTTCACTTCTGTAGGACAGGTTGTCTTTTTCACATCAGTTACCTGGTGAAATCCTCAACCATCTGACAACCAAGCACCCTTTGGCTTTTCTGGTTGAGGGTGTGTTGAGGCGGACACTGTAGGACAGCAGACCTTATGAGGACGAGGGTGGGGTTGGAGGCGTCCCTCCCCCCTCTCAAATGACGTGGGCCCTCACCTCCTCTGCAGCTTTGGCCCCGTAGGCTCCCTGCTGGGAACCCCAAGCCTCATTGGAGGCCCTCAGCATCAGGGTCCCATTGGGAGCCTGGTGGAGTTTTCAATGTTCTGACTAAAAACATTGGATTATAACAATAATAGAATAATGAGAGAACAATAGGAATAATGGCATCAACATAAAAAATAACAACAGCATCCCAGTCAATGTTATAACGAATTTCAACTCACAGCCATGTTGAATTAGTTCAATGATGAAACTGGAGAAATGATAAAAAGAGAACAGTGTAATTGGGAGGCTGGACCACAGCACTTCACCCTCATAGCCTCTGCCGAGCCTCATCTCTCCATCCCTTCCCGCATTTTAATTGAAAAACAGTCAGGCAATAAAAATCAGGTTAAACTCGTCGACTTTCACAGAGTTTAGGGTTTATTTAAACCCCTTAAAACTCGCTTCGTCCTGTTCTAAACACTCGTATAACTTTAGCTCATACGTGAGCACAGCATCGCATTTCTGTCTTGTGCTACAAAACCGTTACTTGGCTTATTAAATGCGGAAAAAATGAAATCCTACAATCGTTTTTTATGAACGAAGACGACGGGGTAAGTGAAGCTAGCCGACAACTTTAGCCAGCCCACGAAACACGACATTTCGCCGTTTTGTCCACTATAAACCGTCACTTGCCTTTAAAATACACTCTAATACATTCAACATGTTGATATTGGAAACATTCATCCGGCGGAAAACCACAAAGTCCGTAAAATTTAGGTCTTACCGATCCGTACGGTCCGCTGGCACTGCCGGTGACAAACACCATATCCGATGAAACCCGACTGCGGCCGAACGTTTTCCGTGAATTGGAACAAGCGAGGCTTCTGATTGGGTGGCTCAAGCTTGAGTCTTCAAATTGGAACAACTTATTTCTAAGTCTTTAAAAAGCAAACACAGAAACAGAAGGAAACTGGGTCAACGAAATAAATATCTAACCGTTCAATCCAAGTCCCCACACATATATTCTGGTTTTGATCGTCTCCGATCTGTAACCCAGTAAGTATATTTTAGGGGTCATAGAAACCGTGAGTGAAAACTTGGTGCAATCTTAGAACTATAAATAGTTGTCTGTTAGCCTTAAACATCCTGGCTTACTAGGACATATACTAAAATTTGAACGATATAGAGATTAGCATGGTCCTCTGCGCAAGGATGACACGTAGACTCGTGAAGCATTCCTCACTTTTCATTTTTGATAACAATTTATATACATTCTAGGAACTATTTTCCACGAAACAGCGGAAATTTTCGGGAAAGATCCCCTCTTTCCGGTATTCACCGGAAAAACGCCACGTGAGGGCGGGTTCAAAAATCTGCTCCAGAGACCAGAGAAAATTAAAATCCCGAAACAGAGTTGAGATATGTGATGAGAGTATTAAACGCTTAATAATAAAATTATCTCGTTTTTAAAATTACGGACTAAATTAGATTAAAAACTGACCACAACTACTAGTCGAAAAGTCCCTTAAAAATGAAACTCACAAAGTTGAGATATTAAACGGCATTTATATTCTGAAATGTAATTTAAAACACTCACAAATCCCGAGGAACATGAATCATAAATACATACAAAATACAATTTAATTGACGTATTGTTGCTACACACTGATGTACAGTAGGGGGCGGTATGCACCGGAAAGTTGCTAGCGATCTGCCATAATAGAAAAGAAGAGGAAGAAGAAGAACACACTTCTGCTTCTCCCTGAGTTGTTGACAAATGCTAAGTCCTAGTAGCATGACGTCCAAGTTCGGTCTGAGGCATCTGGGGGGGGGTTTCATTGACAGGTGATAATGTCCGTTTGTCGTTCTTTAGGGGCGATAAGCATCTTTAAAATGCCTGGCGTGATGCCTGGAACAGGACAGCCTTTCTCCTCCTGGAGCTGCTGCCTGGTTCGGACCGAACGGCGAAGAGCGCGGTAGGTGTGTTTATGCAGGTGGAGCAGAGACTCATACAGTATATGGAACACAGTGTGGCCTGCTGTTGGTGATGGTTAGCTAGCTTTACAGACAAAATGAAAAATACATTTATCACTGTCATGGTCACAGTTGCTATGACAACTAGTCTGTGTATAGTAGCTAACAGAGAGCGCAAGAAAAAACGTACCGTGTGTATCCTGCTTAAAAATAAAACAATATTGGGGTGGAGTGAAAAATGAGAACAGCAGCTCAAAAGGAAATGTAGTTCAAAGAGGGAAAGGTCACATCACCAGTTCGGCAGTATTTTGGATAATTAAAACAAAAACTAATCAATATCCAGGGGTATGAAATGTTTATACTGTGATACGTTTTTCAGCCATATTGCCCAGTCCTACACACAAATTATTGAAATGGTTGATAATCATTCACAACTGGTTTACTTTGATGCTGAATGCAGTCTGGATTCAGGACTAAATCCAGAGATCTTCACGTTTCCTTGTAGATAACCAGCTTCTCTATACTCTGCTAAAAGGGGAATGGAGCTTATTTGTTTCATGTAGTTTGTCAAACTTAATTTATTTATGTTTGTTTAACGTGACAACTTAATAAACTTAATATATTTAATACTTGTAACAAATTAACTTTTTAAAAGTTGGATCATCTGTGTTCTTTTTTTCAGTGTATGCCTGAAATGCCAAAGCAGGACTATTTTATCGTGTGTGTCAAACAGTGGGTCAGAGGTGTGAATTTTGAGAAACCCAGATCGGCATGTGAAGGGTTAAGGCCCAGATACAAACATGGATTTAAATAGCTGACCTAACACCCTTCAAAACACAACCTTTATCTTGCTTTTTCCACCCTTTAAAATAACTCCAGTCACCTTTTATTTTCCACCTTCAGCCATGTGACTGGAGGCCAAGTTCGGTTTGAGTCAAAACGCGCTCAAGATTTTTACTCCGATAACTCGGACGCCGTTATCTACCAGAGAGGCCTGCTGCTTTTAATAAATACTCATCATCATAACAAGACATACTTAACTTGTTCACTGCTTACTGATTACAGCTAAACGCTCATATTTAATTATAGTTGCTGAATAATAAATGCAACAAACCACAGGCTGAAATAAAGTTTCCATTTGGGTTTATCTGATGAAAACCAGCAGACTAAGCAGAGTTTCTGAATATTCTTTGACCAGTTATAGTAGATTTAAGACTCTTGTTGCTTTGTTTTTGTTGTTTATAGCTTCTGTTAGACATGCCTGTGAAACTGAAAGAAAGACCAGGAACAAGCAGCAGTTAGCATTCGCTCAAAGCTGGATAATCCATCAAGTGATTTATGACCTCTGCTTCCCTGTGGGTGTTTGGAGGTGGTAGGCCCACACACATTTCTTATCCCAGTTATTAAACTGTCAAAACTTAATTGTTCTCCTACTGATTTGGTTTTATTTTGTTTCTTTTTATGCAGAAATGTCCTTTTACAGTGAAACCGTAGGTACAGGTCATTGTGTAGGTTTTCCATAGACTGAAGTGAGAATAAAACTGAGGAGTGGGTCTCTGGTTTTGTCTTTCTAACACCTACTGCCCAGCCTGTTTCTTCAAGGCAGGTTTACAGTCAAGCCCACCTGAAAACCAGAACAGCTCGCTTGTTTGCAGCGTTAGGCGACAATGTTTCAGACAACAACTTTAACCTTTTAATTAGTACAATACGTCCAACTGTTGTTCAGAACTGAAGAAGCCGTTGGAAGAAAAAAGACAGAGTACCCATTAACAACACAGATCCTTAAACTAAAATGTAGTAGCATTAAAATAAAGCAACAATAACAGGAATAGATAAAAAGGCAGTTTGGAAATTATTTATTTAAGAAAAACAATCTGCAAAAATCGTCTCCTTTCATAAATTAACTACAATTAGAGGTGAAATATTATGAAGTCAACTTTTTTTTACCTTTATGTCATGTTTTAATGAGACGTGGGACTCGATTAAAAATTTTAGTCAGGCTAATAAATTATGCAAATTATTAATTATATAATTAATAATTTGCATTTTAATCAAAAACTGTATATTGAAAAAATCCCTCCCCCCCTCAGCTCCTCCAGACTAGCGGCAGCAGCTATTAGACACCTGGGTAGGGTATGACGTTCTTAAAGAGACAGAGACCAGCTTCAAGACGCCAGAAACGGCTACGAAGTGAAGTACAAACTTTACATCATGTTTGATATATACTGCATTTTCATAAAAGCTGAAGACAGTTACTTGATTTTACTTTAAAATGGAACTATATAACTGAAAAACACCACATTTTTTGTGAGGGTGAGATTAATTAAACTTGTCAGAGTCCGGCCAATTTACTGGCAGACATTTTGAACCAAGAATCGTCTGAATAGAACCTGTAAGACAACAGGAAGTAGGCTAAAAGAGCTCAGAAAGAAGAGCATCATTTATCAGTGTGGAAGTGTTACAAAACCAGATCTAATGCTTGGTTTGGACAACTTTCTCTCTTTAGGAATGAAATCACCACTATTGTAATGACAGACGTTTAATCGGACGTTTAATTGGACGTTTAATCGGTTACACGTGCAGCTCGGAGGCTGAAGCCAATTAGCATTTTGTAGTGATCAGCAGTTTTTAGACTTGTGCTGTTTCCAGCAGGCCTGACCTGACCTAGTCAGATTCATATCACTAAATGTTCTGAAAACAAAAATGATAAAAACAGATAAAATCCGTTTTGGCCCAGATGTTGGCTGGTTGCTTGCTCCAGCAGCTCCCTGCAGAGCGGCCAGCGGCAGGTTTCCAGATGAACTCAGGTCTCCAACCTGCTCCTCATCCTTTTGTTATTCACAACTTTTTTTTCCTTTAGAAACCTCTTCAGTTGCCCGTTCCTGTCTCGGTTGCGGTTGAGGCAGTTATTTGTGGTTCACTGGCCTGTTTTATGTGTCTGTCACATGTGGGTGGAGAAGCATAACTGCGCCTGCAGGCTGTTTGCCTGCGATGATAAATGTCAAATGATGATGATGACATTGTTCACTACAGAAAACCACACAGATGTTGCCCCTGTAATTTGCTTGATTTCTTAACCTTTAATGGGCCCACTGATTTAATTCCGACTCAGTCGTTTTAACATCTCAGTGTCACCAGTCTAAAGGTTAATCACAAGGTTTTGCTGCTTCATATGTCATGTAAGCAGGAGGGTTTATTTTTATTTAGCTGCTTTGTGAATGTTGTCACGATCTGCCAAAAGCTGTAACAGATCTGCATCTGATGCAGCCATAAAACTGAGAAATGACCGTCAGAAATGGAAATAAATGTGCTGAAGGTCAAAACGTTCGCAGCATTTATCAGAGCACAGCGAAACCTCAACACAAAACCGAATCAATATAAAACCTTTTTAAATATGAGCCGTCGCTATTTTTGTCTGGAATACGAGCAGTAATCTGAGTAAAGCTAAAAAAATTATCACATATCAGCATTTCATGTCAATACTGTTAATTATTTGTTGTTTTTTTGTTAAAAGTATCTGAAGTTCTGCCAAACTGGCGGCGTGACCTTTGCTGTTTTATTCAGTTTTCTCTCCATACTGACACTGGTGAAACCTAAAACGTTGCTAGGCAACCAAAGAGTGAGTGAGTTGCTAGGTAACCAAGGAGAGAGTGAGTTGGTTGATTCCACCATCCTAGCTTAGCTAGTCATGAGAGGTTGAGCAGCTAAAGTCTTTCCTCTGCCTACATCTCCCAGAATGCTGTGCGGAGTTCAGTGAAATTATTGAATATTCTTCCTCACATTATCTACTGGTATTGATCATGTGTCTATCACAATATGTATTGCAATTGATGTATTGTCCAGGCCTAAACCAGCGTTTCGTGCTTCGGGATGCCACCGCTAGCTGGCGTGCAGAGTTAGCATTAGCTGAGACTTATTGTCAGTCATGACAAGCATGATGATTATTGAACTGAAGCAGGAGAGAACAGAGAAACATGAGCGTAAGTTATCAATGTCACAGTGTGTGTGAACCTTCCTCCCTTCTGTATGTTTCCAAGGTACGAACTCTTAAAGGGGACACATTATGCAAAATTCACATTTTGCTCATATTTGTACTTCCATTTAAGTCTCTACTGCATCTAATTACACCCCAAGCACTAAAATTTAAAAAAAAAAAAAAAAAAAAAAAAAACTCCACCTAATTTTTTTGGGAAAAAGTTAAT
>NW_015113468.1:117425-168450 GCF_001443285.1 Poecilia latipinna | reverse complement strand
CTTTCATTTAAAACTCTTCTGCACCTAAATACACCCCAAACACTAAAAATTAAAAAAAAAAAAAAAAAAAAAAAAAAACCACCAGCAATATTTTTGGCAATAAGTTAATATTTTTATACAGCAAATCCAGGAGGCCCAGATTAACACTGTCAGATTTGATTTCAACACTTTTAAAGTGTCTATATGGGTCCAGACCAGAAAGTGTTAATTTAACTCTTTTTGGAGAGCTGGTACCTCAACTCTAATAAAGTGTCAAATATCAAATCTGCTGGAGTTAATCATTTAACACTTACTAACACTAATTCAGTGTTAGATCTTAATATTAACTCTCACAGAGTACTTCTTTAACTTCTTAAGTTATTTGTAATTAATATTAAATAGGTACTGTATTGTGTTGAACTTTTAAAAATTCTTTGGAAAATAAACATTTAATAAAGAGGCAATGATTTTCTCAAATGCATTTATTCCAAAATGTGCACCATAATTACATAACACATTACAACGTGGAATAATGTGCATGTTTCACATGTCGTTTTCCTTCACATATTGCTTTTTAAAAGGTCTGACATATCAGCTGTGCAATACAAAATGCAGTATGCTTAATACATTTTTCTTCATTACAATATGCATGAAATTGTTCAAAGGACAAGGCGGAGAAAGTAATGCCTGTATCAATGCATGCAGTTCATGTAATATTTGATAGAGTACATTTTCTTTTAACAGGTAGATTGCCAGATATGTACATTACATAACAGACCAACCTGATATTCAGATCCATCATTTCTTATCCAGTTTCTGTTTCTGTTGATAAGAGACAGATCCTCTCTGCACTCCACCAGAGAGATGTCCATCACTAACAGATTGTCTTCAGGTTGTTGGGCTGTTCGTGACGTTTGGCCGGAGACACCAACATGCTCCTCTACTGCATCGGACCGTCTTCAGTCTGAGTAGGACAGCCAGTGTCGGACTCTGGATCATAACAAACAAAAAACAGAACAATAAGGAATGGAGCGAAGGAATAAATTTTTACTACAACTCTAACAACAAGCCTCCATTACAGAAATGTGGAGTTTCACAGATATTAACACTTACATAATCATTTTTGGAGCTTGAATCTTCGAAGAATCCATGGAGGGATCAGGAGGGGGAGGTTAGGCTGGAGATTCATCCTCAACCAGACTGGTTCTAATATATACAAAAAGGCAATAAAAGGGTTAAAACATGCTGCAAAACGTATATAAGAAGACACAACAGCGGGAATAATGCTCTCAAAGTAAAAAAGCCTTTTACATTTTTTCAAAGGAAAAAAATCGATCAGAAAGGTTGATAAATCTGACCAATATGCATGTAAACGTTCAAGATCATGAAAAAACATATTCCAGATTATTACGGATCTGTTCAAGTTAGCCAATAATTTGATTAAATCTTCACCGGCTCGATATTTTTCCAACATTTATACTCCGCTAACATTCGGCATGCTAAGCTAAATATGCTAACACCGAGCCGTCTGTCATACAGGTTGAGCTCAACTCAAAATAATAGTTATAAACCATCTCAGAAAAAAAATAACTAACCAAGCGCAGTAAATAACTCAGACATGTGGAGAGTAAATAGTCCTGAAATTATATGGTTTCTGTCGCTTTGCTTCCGTGGGAATCTGTGATTCTGGGGCGGAGGCAGTGAATTAACTCCTTCAGTGTTAGAGCCACTGTAAGGAGTTCAGAGTTAAGAAGTAAAGAGTTATTGATTCCATTTTAACACCTCTAGATTTGATAGGGAAACACTTTGTTTTAACACTGGATGTTAACTACTAATAATATACACCCCAGACTTACATAAACAGAAAGTGACTCCAGTGAAGCCCAGCCCGTTACCGAGCAACCTAGGCTGAGCTCCAGCACATTTGGTCAGCTGGTTTTCTCGCTGTAAGCGCTGTACAATGGCTGCTGGAAGAGACAAGTGTTTTGTTGTTGACTTACCATCCTGAAAGCCCTTGTTGCATCCCTGTTGGTTTCACATCAGCTTTTCAATGATGTAGGGTTGGATAATGTGCTTTATTACATTTAATTGTGCAGCAGTTTGGTCAATATCTGTTGTTTTTATGTGCTACAGAAATAAATTGACATCGACATTATAATATGGGAAAAATGTCTTAAGTGAAATGATCTGCCAGTGGACCTAGAACTATTCTATCAATATTAAGAAATTATTGACTTAAATCAAGTTTCCTAAAAAGTTACTTGTAAGTTTGTTTTGGGTTATTTGAAATGTTCTGATATATTTGCACTACAAACTAGACCTAAAATACTTGGCAAGATTTTGTGTTTTTACAGTGCATCAAACTCAGTCCGTCCAGTCGAGACAGTTTTATTCAAATTAACTATTTTTTTAGAGACAAATTCAAGTTGTATTAAAAAATGTAACACAAATAAAATATTTTTTAAACTGCACAATAAAAAATATTCACAAAATGAAACAAATTTTTGATCAAGATGACGTTAAAGTAATTTTTACTTGTTAACAGGATGTAATGGGTGCCCCTTGTTTGAACAGGATATGAACAGGAAGCAGAAAAGGGAGCTCCAAGCATGAGTGACTCTTTCTGCAGCGCTGCAGCTCACACACTTACACACACTTACACACACACACACACATGCACACACACACACAGTTCAGTGGGTGTAAAGCTCAGACTGAAACTTGCACTGAAAAAACCCCAAACTGCAGTTAATCATTTTCACGCCACACGTGCAAAAACCCAGACGTGTTCATGGCGTGTTCTCATGTGTTTCTCTAAACTCTGATGATTTAGCTGCAAGCTAATCCAGAGTGAGCTCTGCTAACGTTTTGCTCTGACAGCCAGTATGTATCACACACACGCTGAACAGGAAGCAACATGGGATTATGCAAATGAGCAGCAGAAATGCTTTAGAGAACAGAGGAAGGTGTGATAGGCGGAGGGAGGGAGTCACAGAGGATCTGCTGCTGCTGCTGCTGCAGGCTGAGAAACAAACAGGAAGGTGTGTGTACGCAGCGGCGGTTGAGCCCAAAACGAGTCAGACTCAGCAGCTTACCTCCTCTGATGTGGATGACGGCGAGTGTGTGAGAGGCAGCTCTGACATGCCTTAAGGGGGATTATTAATGTCTCAGCACATCAGAATGGATTTCCATCAGAGGGCCGCTCTGGATATCTCCACCAAGAACCCTCAGGACGACTTCGAGATTCTGCTGCGAGTCGGAGGGGGAACCTACGGAGAAGTCTACAAGGTCAGAGTCCTGGGCTGCTGCTTGACAACATGGCTGCCAAAAATCAGAAAAAAATCCACCTAAACGCTTCGTGAGACATTTTCACCAAGTTTTAAATCATAAATATTCAGTTTAACACTGCAAACACAGAATTTAAGCAAGTGTTCTTCTCTAGTTTCTAGTTCAAATATCTGAGTACACTTGACATAAGACAAAACTAAACTTTTTTAGCAAGATATAGGATCAAAATTCTGTAATACTGATAAAAAAGTTCTTGTTCCAATAATATTTTTCCCATGAGAGAAGACAATCTGCCAGTGGAACTAGAACCTTTTCAACAATTTTAAGGAATTATTGACTTAAAACAAACTCCTATAACATGTTGAAAAGTTAAATGTGAGTCAGATTTGTTTTAGTTCATGTGTGTGAAGACATTTGCACCAGAAGTGCTGGTTCAGATTCAGTTTTTGCGGTGTGGGTGAAGTTTGGCCATTCGGCGCTGGTTTGGGTCGCCTCCACTGAAGCGTTTCTCCGTTCATCCAGAACAGCAGCTTGCTGGGTTTTAGTTCTTATTTTTAATGTTGAGCTCCTCTGTGAGCTGCTCATGAATCGTTTGTAGCTGAACTGGTTCATCACTATCATAAGTTCAGCGCAGCTGCCAGAGGAAGTGGTTTGATGTGAAGTGAAAGTATTTATGAAGAAATATATATAAAAAAACACAATCCACTCAAAGCTGCGGTTCTTCATTGTGTATTGTAATAAGAATGGATAAATTTTTTCTCTTAGAATCACTTTTGAAACATTCAGTTTCATAAAATAAAGGTTTAAACTTTTGCTTAAAGCCTTTTCTTCTCAGATGAGATTTTAAATGATTCAGTTTTGTTAAAGTTTCTCCCAAGCACTTCCTATTATTAAAGTTGGATCTTTAACTGCAGCTGCGTATTTCTGTCCTCTCTTAAATTTATCCTTCCATCTGTCACTCTGTGGCTTGTTGGTTTAATTTGGCACTTACCAGAAATCCCTCCTACTGCTGAACGGTTTGTATCAAAACTAAGCGACTAAATCTACCAAATGAACATGATGCTGGTTTCTGTCCTGCAGATGTTCAGCTGATGCTCAAGTCTGTGGAGATGTTGGTCCAGTAAATTATGGAATAGATTATAAGCTGGATTTGTCCTGGAACATCTGCTGGTCATGTTGGGACAGTCTGGACCTTACACTGTAAAAACACAACATCTTACCAAGTAATTTTTGTTTAGTTTCTAGTGCAAATATTCTAGTATATTTGAATTAAGACAAAACTATCAGAAGTAAAAACATTCTCTTAATTAGAGAAATAATCTGCCAGTGAATCTAGTACTTTTTAAAAATCAATATCAAGGAGTTACTGAATTAAAGCAAGCTTCTATTTCTTGCTAAAAAATTACTTGTAAGTTAGTTTTGTCTTATTTCAAGATATTTGTACTGGAAATACTTGTTAAGCTGTTGTGTTTTTGCAGTGCGGTTGGTTTTGATGTCGTCGTCTTCTTGCCTTCTTGGGGTGATGAACGTAGCGGTCCAGGCTGCGGACTGGGCAGAAGTTGCTCCTTCATCCTGGAGGTTTTTAAACATCCAGGTCGGAGCGTTAGAGCGAAGCGAGAACAACCAAATCACCTCGGAGGCTTCGTTAGGCGCTCTGCAGAGCGTGGCCAGCTTGGAAGTGGCACAAGCAGCTTGAAGAGGCGGCCATGTTTGTAAGCTTTCCCCTGAAAAAGCTCAACACGTTCCGCGTCTGTATTTTTGATTTTATTTTTAACCACGGAGTTAACATGACAATGTTTGAAGGAGTAGAAACATTTCTTTAAGCGGTCTCAGTCGGTAAAAAGATTCTTATCTTGTCGGCCTACAACTAACTATTATTTTAGTAATTAATATTCTGACGATTTATTTGCAGTTGAAAAATGCAAATAAATCAATAATTAAAGAAAATAAACATTTTATTGGCTAAAGTGCAACAACAGCATTTCTTTGCTGTCTGCAGCTAAGAAATTCTTCTAACATCAACATGTGAAAAGCTGAACTTTCTGCTGGACTGACTGCAGGGCTGATCTGGTGGTTATGTTTCTGATTCACAACATAGAAAAAGCTTCTGATAGGAGATTTTTAAAAATTAAATTTAAAGCTAAAACTCTGTCACCCGAGGAAACAGCGGTTTTTTTTGTTGTTTTTTTTTTCTTATTTTAAATGCACAATATTTTTTTTGTAAAGTTTTGGCTTAATTTCTGCTCTGAGTGTGTTGTTCCTTCAGCTGATGGCCCATTTCTGAGTCTGTGATCTCCAGTTAACGATTAATTGGTTGCTTATTTAGATGGCAATTATTTCAATAATCATTTAATCACGATTAATTGGATTAATTGTTTCAACCCTACTTTGTTGGCTCCCAAAATCCTGTTGCAGAGAAGCTGAGAAGTGAAGTAAATGCAGATATTTGTTGTTAAGTTTGCATAATTAACTTTTGTCGTCTTTTATTTCCATTGTTTAATTCCCTGGTTTCTGCTGCAGGTCCAGTATTTTGGTGCCTGGAAAGAGGCTCATTTTCCAGACACCAAAATACATGAACTTATAAAAATAGTTCTCGTGTGACGTCGCATTTCCGTGAACTTCGTGACCGACAGCCATTTTGGTAGGCAGTTGCTATGACAACAGTGGACTAACCACCTCGTTCCCATCTAACTTATAAACAACAGAAGTGCATTACGACTATTACTTGATAACAGTTTCTGAGTTCTCCACTCACCTCTGATAAATATCAGTGATATTTACTGTATTGCTGCTGAACTACCAAAATTATCTTAGCTAATTTAGCTCTTAGCTTCTAGCTAAGATGGACACTTGTTACTCACTCAAAAAGTGTGAATAACAAGTTGGTCCTTTCCAAATCCATTTAAACGCTGATTGTATGCATGTTTAGATTTCAGGTGAGGCTCTTCCTGTTCACTGGTATCTAACTGTGTCACAGTGTGAGATCGGAGGCAGCGAGTCCACATCGTCTGACTTATTTTCCTTCTTCGTCTCATCCCGACAGCAGCCATTTTGTTCATGTATCTGTCTCTTGCGCATCGGTTAAGATTGTTCACATATTTTCCTTTTGTTGCTCTGGAAGCCGTGGTTCTGCCATACTTTGCCTACTAAGATGGCACAGATCTCTTACGGTTCAGACTCATGGGAACTATGAACTTTGGGCTGTTTTTAGAAGCAGTTGAGACACAAATGGAAGTACAAAAATGTGCAAAATATGAATTTTGCATAATTAGTTCCCTTTAACACATTCTCTGGTATCACAGCAGCACATCTGCATCACAATCGCCTGAAAACTGTTTCCCTGTTTTCAACCGTCTGTTTCACACATGTTGATGTTTTTATTCTCTTCTGCTCTGTAGTGGAAAAGCAGAAAAAGAACCATTTTAAATATAGTTTAAATATTCAGCTTGTGTGTGAACCCTGATACTAACCTGACAGTTGAAGGGTTGGAATAGCTCAGATTTAATTTAGCTTGCCAGCGATCAGCAGCAGCTCAGGTTTCATAGCTTCATTTGTTGCAGCGTTGTCGACTAAGGTTCTGGCAGCAGATCCTGGTTTCTGGACTCTGGTGGGTAGGAGTGGGCATGAGATTGTGTTGATGTGATAACCTTTAGTCAAAGCTCCTCAGTTTCACTTCATTTCCACAAAAACGTTGAAGCTAAAACGTTCACCATGATCGAATTACTCTTACTGACAGCAGGCGTCCCTGTACAGAAAGTCTCTGGTTCTTCACAGCCGTGTGCAGTTCGATGAAACTCGGTCAAACATTGGTGGGATTGATACAGCTGGTTGGATTTTGTTCCTCAGATTTGGCTCTAATCTTCAGGATTTTCTCCTGAAGACTGATTTGCACTGCAAAACCACAAATGTTACCAATACTTTGGTCTAGTTTTCAGTAATACATCGTAAGAAACTGGAAATAAAACAACTATCTTATGAGTAACTTTTCAGCAATATGTTGCTTGTTTTAAGTCAATAATTCCTAATTCCAACAGCTGAAAAGTTACTTTTAAGTTAGATTAGTCTTAATTCAAGTGTTTTAAGAACCTAGGTAAGATGGTTGGTAATATTTTGTGTTTTTGCAGTTTGGACAGTAGAAACAGGAATTTGGAGCTAACCTTGAAGTCAGTTTTTCTGAAACTTCCTCCTCTCACGTCAGTGTGATGAAGGAAACCCTTCAGTAAAGCTGATGCTTCATCCTCCTGTCAGATGCATTTACACTTCAGTCTGCTGCTGTTTTTAGGTCTAAATCTGCTTTCAGAGTGTTGGTGTCCAAATGTACCATCTGTGTTAATGAAGTCATGCAGTAGATCAACATCCAAAGAGCTGCAGACAAAATCAGCTACTGATGCAGCCGTTAGCTGCTGCTGTGATCTGCAAATATGTCTAAAGTTTGTTTCTGATAATTCAGTGCTATATTTTGGTCCCAGAAAACCAACAAATCTAAACTTTACCAACATTAATATGTCAGAATTTTCCATTCTGGTTTTTTCAAAACTGGAAAGTAATTTAAAAATCACATTTTTTTCTATCTTTGTTGCCTCAAAGCAACCATGACTTTCGGTTAGGAATGCAACATGGCGCAGGGCCGTAAATCTCCGTTTCCCCACGTAAACACGCAAACAAAATACAAAGTTTTCTGAAATCTGCACTTTGGTCGGAGTTTTGTTGATATTAGTTTTAGTGTGGATGAAGAGACACATAAAAATGTTTTTCTCAAATATCCGACTAGTGTGAACTTTGCCTAAATGTCTCATTAAGTAATGTACAGTAATATATCCTTTAAATAAGTGAATAAGGAATAATCATATGTATTTTTAGGTTACAGGCCGAACAGTTTGGTAATCCCTGATAATTTGTGTGGAACAGCTGATTGTTTTAATCTATCTTTGTGTTGCCCAAAGATATGCCTGTACAGAAAGGCAACTACAGCCTGTTTCTAAATATGACAGGAGAAAAAGTTCAAGCTGTGTTATATTAGTTTTCTTTTTAGCTTTCAGTACGTTTGATTATAAACACCTTAAATATTTCTGTGTAAGTTCTGTTGAGTGATTGTGGCCTCCAGGGTTTTAGTCTCATCTGTTAGTTAAATGTCAGGCGGTTTTTCTCCATGTTCTGCAAATAAAATGACTTTAACAAAGCAGATGCAAAGCTGCTTCTCTGTAGAGGGAACTGACTTCCTCTCAAACAGATTAGGTGACCTTGTTCTGTTCTGTAAAGTGAGATTTGCCTTTTTGGCCATCCTTCACTTTGACACAAAGAAGAAAAGAAAAACTCATCCATGCGACGGAGCACACTGGGACTGCACGTGTTTTCTACCGTTTCACACTGTGTAGCTTAGCTCACACTGGAAATGCAACACTTCTGCATCATCCGAACTGGTGAGAAACTACATGAGTGTTTGCTTATTCATATGCATGTTAACCAGCTATGGCTGCAAATGATGACAAATTTATCTTGTATGACAATACAAGAACTATCTTCAGTATAACTTTAATAAGAGGTAAATTACAATTCAGTTTGAAACTTTGGCTAATAGATTCATGTCCTGCGTATTACTCAATACTAGCAGTGGGACTTGATTATAACTTTAAATCAAGTTAGTTTCAGGGTTTCTAATTAATTAATCGCAATTAATTACAAATAGTTCTGATCTTTACATCCAAAAATATCTGATTTGTGCCACTTCCATATGGAAAACTAATATAAAGCATAACCAATAGTTTTTTAAAGCGTCTGCAGTCAAACGGTCATGTCGCATTTTACCCGACATGATGCTGCATCAGGAGACGCCAGACGGTAGATCTGGACGTAAACAGTTCCAGAAATGTATAATTATGATATTACTAATGGTAGAACTCAGTTAAATATTTTAATCAGATTAATTTCAGGCTCTGTAATTAATAATATACAATTTAATCAGAAACAGTATTTACAAAATAAGCAATATTTTCAATAAAAAACCTTTTTGTTGCTAAATTATTGAATAAATAGACTTATGAGCTCAATAATAAAGATTTTATTGTTTTTAATCTTCGGGTTATTGGTGAAAAGTTCAGCTTTAGTGTCAGAAACTGACCATTCATGGAGCTTCTTTAGAAAAGTGGGCTGTGGGTGTTAGCATTAGCAACATGAGATGCTATTTTAGACTTGAATAGCTCTGCTGATAGGCTAACTCCCGTTAGCACAACTTGAACACAACAGTCTTTTCCAGGGTCCAATCAGATTGTTTTGAAGCAAAAGCAGAGGCTTTGTCGCTCATCACCGTTAGCGTCAGATTTATGGGCGTACCGGAAACGGACACATACGAAAGTTCCCCCTGGAACCTTTGTTTTTAAAAATAACACGCAAAAAAACGCACTAAAATGTTTAACTAATTTAAATGTAATTAATTAATTGAAATGACCATGTTAGCAAGTACTGGCCCTACAAAATACTTACTTCTTACTTTTTTTCTTTCTCATATGTTGCATACAAATGAACATGTAAAAATATTGTGCATGTGATTAACTTGGTATTGAAGTTTATAAAAGCATCAGAAATGTAAGAAGTGTTGTTAGAGCAGCTTGGTGCTCAGTGCCAGTTAGACGGATCCTTCTGCCTCCATTTTGATGTTTTCAGTTCAGGTTTTATGTCAGAGCGTCTCGTCATTTAAAGTCAGATTCAGCTGGATGCGCTTCAACTCCCTGCTGTCAGATTCAGTTTGTAATGTCGTTTTAAGAGGTTATCCATCTTTGCGCTCGTTTGTTTCTATAGTGACAGAAGGAGTGATGTCAAAGAAAGTTATCACTCCCTCAGTGCTTTCCTACGGTTTGATCTGAACCTGAACCAGGCAACCAACTAGTCAGATTCCACCGTTGGCGTCACAGCTGTCACATCGTCTGACCCCCGCCTACACACACACCGCTGCAGCAATGACGCAATAATGATGTCTTAATCTCAGTTTGGAGACGGTTCACTCACTGTGGGGTGATTGGAAATTACATCACAGTGGGATTAACCTGACCACTTGGGTTCTCTTCGTTTGTTTTCACACCTGATGATCCGGTAGACTCAGTTCTACCTGGGTTCAAGTAGAATCTCTTTCACACTGATGCTGAGTCAAACCAACCAAACCCTTTGAGCTACCTGTTCCCCTCCTGGCCTGTGGGGGCGCTGCATGAAGAACCACTGAAGGGAATGACACAGAAACCTCCGAAGACACTGAGAGCAACTTTATTCCTCATGAAATCTAAACAAAAATGGAGTAGCGTCAGATTTTAGCAGTTGGAGGATTCCTCTTTTGTCTTTGGTAAAAAAAAACACGACTAATTTCTCCAGCTAGCGTTAGACTAGCTCATCTGTTCTGGTTGCATGTACCCAGAATGCCGTGGGCTGCAGTCCACTTCCTGTTTTTGGAGTGGTCTTGGCGTTCTCGTACGACTTGGTGGTTTGCTTTTTTTGGTCAATTACTCATTCACTCCTCCACAAACAAGCCGGGCTTTGACTAGACACATGGACTGGAGTTGGATTCAAGCAGACTGAACTGGTGTGAATGGATTCTGAGATCATGGTCTATACCTGCTTATCCTTGCTGGTGCCTATATGTCAATGGGCTGGGATTCAAACACTGAGAGCATTAAAGTTTAACTACCAGAAGGTCAGTCGATTCTTTATTATGAAAGAATAAAAAACGGTGACATTACAGTGAAGTAAAGCACCAGGTTGTGACGCAGCAGGTGAATCCACACCATTGATCTCTGTGTACACACACTGTTCTGGAGAAGACGGCTTCAAAAGTGACACGAAGATCCACTAAATCTCTTTTATTTTCTCACTTTTAGGTTCAGGTAAAGTGAATCGCTGCCATGAATGACAAAATAACAAACTCTGCTACAACAGCTTATGGAAACCCAGCCAATTTCATAAAGTTGAAACCATTAAGGCTGCAGGCTGGCTGCCAAAGCCTATTAACCTACTAATTACCCAGCTCACCTGTTATACTCGGTTTTAATCTAGAACAGGAAAAAGTAAAATAAATAAAATACAAAATGTTGACTGTTTAAAAAAAAGTTATGAAAACTTGTTTTAGTTTTTCAGTAAAAAAATACCAGACCTGGTAATAAGTGGGGTTTTCTGCTGACTGACTGGAGGAACTGGAGTTTATGGTATGCACCCAGTCAACATTTCTCTGTGCTGGAAAACGCTCTGACCACATAAAGCTTCCTCTACGTGTCTGTCTCTCTGCACTGTATAAACCTGCTAAACTAGTTGTACAGCGTCACAGTTCATGTGCAGTTTCTGTAATCTGATCCCACACTGGGGGATGAATCGAGTCCAGATTAATTCATACTTTATAGATTTATGTTTTATGTTATGTTAATTCACCAAGGATATCTATCACACTGCAAAAACACAAAATATTACCAAGTGTTTTTTATCTAGTCTTCAACTGGAAATAACTTAGCTTGAATTAAGACAAAACTAATTCAAGCTAATGTTGGGGGAAAAAAGAGGCAGATTATTTCACTTGAAAAATGGGAGAAATATCTGGTTACCAGTATAATAATCTGCCAATGGAACTTTTTCATCAATACTAAGGATTTATTTACTTAGCACAAGCTCCTATGTGTTAAATATCTTCAATGCTAGTGAAAAAATCTGATGAGAACTAGGATATGGTTGCTAGGAGACGGCCTGGACTGGACAGCGGTTGCTAGGTAACGGTGTAGTGGCCATTGAACGTGAAATAAGTGTAATAATCGGCCAGTGAAACTAGTACTTTTTTGTCAATATTAAGGAATTATTTACTTTTGCTGTGAAGTTACTGTAAGTTAGTTTTATCTTGTTTAAGATGTGTTACGATATTTCTACTAGAAACCAGACCGAAAATACTTTAGATTTTGAGTTTTTGCAGTGCCCCTTTTATAGCAGCAGGTCATCTATTTTTACGTTTTATTGCAGTCATCTCCTCGAGACAGCTCAGGTATGCAAGGTGTGGAGATGTATGAGCAGTCAGTATCTTTGAAACAGGATCAGGAGTCTACTGAGCTAATTTTAGCTTTGCTTCAATAGTAGGAGATGCTTGGCTACCTTACTTGTTCAGATTAGATTTCCAGATTAGCGATGCAGCCAATGAAAGCACCAACCAGGTTGTGACCTGCCCTGTCTCTTTGTGTTTTCTCTCTTTATCTCTGTTACATTGTTATGTCTTCAGGACAGAAAATCTTTAGGAATTATCTCTGGAGAATAAAACAGAGAGTTCCTGTAGTTCTTGTTGAGAGGTGAAAATTAGAGTCTAATGTTGATTTAACCTGTTGGTCTCACCCTGACATTCACAATGTCAGGGTGTCAAACTCCAGTCCTCAAGGGCCGCTGTCCTGCAGTGTTTAGATGTGCCACAGGGAAAAAACAGTGGAATGAAATGGCTTAATTACCTCCTCCCTGTGTAGATCGGTGCTCCTGAGCCTTCCTAATGACCTAATTATTCTTTTCAGGTGTGGTGCAGCAGAGGCACATCTAAAAGTTGCAGGACAGCGGCCCTTGAGGACTGGAGTTTGACACCCCTGTCACTAGAGGACCCAAATTTGGGTCCTCTCGTGACAGACAGGTTAAAGCAGAGATAAAATGTGAAATTGACTTTTTTGAGCTTTATATCATGAACTTTACACCTCCTGTTATTCATTTCTTCAGAAACATACCTGGAGTGTTGCTTTAACTTTCTCCTGCATGTTTGAGAAATCCTCTGGGAAACGCCTGCTCATACAAAGCTCCGCCCATTTACACAAAGCTCCGCCCATTTACACAAAGCTCCACCAATTTACCCAAAGCTCCGCCTTAAAGCTTTAGTTCTCAGGCAAGCTCCTGCCCCACTGAGCTCCTCCAGACTAGCAGCAGCAATTAGCAAACACCTGGTGGAAGTGTGTCTGCTAGGCTCCTAAGAACGGTTTTAAACGGCATCATTGAGAAGCATTGTTGCGACGACGTGCTGAAGGGAAAGTGTCGGAAAGGTTAGGAGGTTCTTAAAGAGACAGAGGCCCAAATTGAGACTTATAATTTCCCCACCCGTTGAACTGAATTGTTGCTTTTTTTTGTAGATTAAACAGGATTTTAAAATGTCAGGATTGTTGACAGTTGCACTTTCTCAGCCATTTTTATGTTAAAATGAGCTACAACACAATATACCACTGGTTTATTGAAGTTATTAAGATTATTAAACTTCCAGAAAAATGTTGAAATCAAGGCTAAAAACCCACCTGTTAAGATTTGCTTTTGATTTACTGGAAGATTGATCAACATATTTGCCTGATAATTGGACAAAATGTAACATTTTTTGCTTGTTTTATAGTTGGTTACTGTTTTATGCTTTCATGGCGTAAAGCACTTTAAAATTAATGTGCTATACAATTAAACTTGATGTAAGTTGAATAATTTATTGATTTACCAAGCTGAAAACCATTTTGGTACCAATTTAGTGCAATCTTCAGTATCAGGATTAGACAAATTTGATCCATCAATAAAAATCTGTTTATGTTGAACCTGCATGGTACCATTTGTGTATTTCAGGGTTGTTGTTCCTAAATCTTGGGAATATTGCCATTATCTGTAAGCTGAATTGAACTAAGGCTGTAATTAACAATTATTTTAGAAATCAGTTAATCTACGAATTATTCTGATGATCAATCGATTGTTTTTAAAATACCACATTCTACAGATTTTTCATTTATCCACTTAAGCCTTTTTATACGATAATATAAATATATTAAAAGATGCAAAATAAACAAATACTTTTTTTAAAAAATAAGAAAATAAACATTTCATTACCTAAAATGCAATAACAGGTGAAGCTACTTGAGGAGTTATGGCTAAACCCTATGTTTTTATCTTAAATGAAAAATCTGTATGTTTTTTGTGCAGTTTTGGCTTAATTGCTGCTCGGAATACGTTGTTTTATCATCAAATTGCTTTTTTTATAGGCCTTATATTTCAGTTAACTATTAGTAGATTACTAAATTAGTAGTAATCTAATGAACTGATTTGAACTGAACGACCTCATCGAGGTCTACAGCTGTAATATCATCGCTGCAGGATGCTTTCTGAACAGTAGGGGTCAGTGTGGAGGAAGCAATGCTACTAAACAGCAACAGAAGAAGAGCTGTGCTGGGCATTTATCACATCGTTTATCATTTACTGTGACAAACTTCTTATCATGTTAAGAACTTTAATATATTTTGTCTTGATAAATTACAAATAATGATGAAGTTATTTTTACTATTTTTAATTTTTTTTAACTATTTTTTCCACTTTGTTCCACTGATATTTATCCATCAATAAATATCAGTAGATTGGAAAATATGATGAATGCAGTTCATTTAGTGATATAAATAACTTCCTTAAGTAAGTTGTGTCCTGAAGAAGCTGATTTCAAAAAGGAATGTTCTTCAAGAATACTGTTTGTAGCAACATAATGCTGTGCCTAAAAACCAGGAATAAACCGTTTGTCATCATTTTTACCTCAATAGCACCACAAATTATTGCGATAAAGTTCTAAGTGAACCAGTATTGCTTTAAAGTAAGTAAACCTGGCTGCTTTGAAGGAGAGACGAAGTGATTTTCGCCGTATGAAACATCGGTCCGTTGAATCACGGCCCAACCTGCCGCCTTTTGGGAACTGACTCAGATTTGACAGAGTGCAGCTTCACATCTTGCCATGTCAGGATCTTCCTCTTACAGAAACGACCTGACTCTCCTTATCTGATGTGGCTTGTTCTACTAAGCTGCTCTACAAGAAACTGCAGGCTGTAGTTTCAGACGCAGAGCCGCGCGGCGGCTGCAGCCTGCAGCCTGCACCTGGTGTATGCACGACCTCAGAAGCAAAATGAAGAAGTGAGACACAGGAGCAGAAAGCAACACAAGAAGATCTGCCTGAGAGACACAATAACCGTGTCAGGTTTCTGCTGAAACAGTGCGGTCTAGTGCATGTGTGTTCATGTGTGTTCATGTGTGTGTGTGTGTGTGTGTGTGTGTGTGTGTGCGTGTGTGTGTGTGTTCACAATAATACTTTCTTGAATTTTTTTGGTTTGGATTTATCTTTAACCCAAAAAGAGGAAGAGAGACAACTTTTGATGCTGAGAACTTCAAACAAATTGCAGACAAATGCTCCCAATAACCATAACTGGCATCTGTGTTGGGTGTGTGTGTGTGTGTGTGTGTGTGTGTGTGCGTGCGCGTGTGTTCCTTCCCCTCCTTCTTTTTTTATGAATCGCCATGAGAAGAATACCATACAGTAAAATATCAGGTTTTTAAAGGGCACTCATGGTGCAAAATTCACATTTTGTGTGTTTTTGTACATCATTTGTGTTTCAGCTGCTTGTAAGAAAACACCCGGCTGGTTTTTGGCAATAATTTAATGTTTTTTGTGTCTGGAAAATGAGTCGCATCATTTATCACATATAAAAGTTTACCGGAATGTAACGTTACAACTCAGCAGTTGTACCCGTTACCTAGCAATCCCAGCAGAACCCAGCCCGTTACCCAGCAACCACATCTGGGTTCCAGCGCGTTTGGTCAGCTGGTTTTACCACTGTGTGCGCTGTACAATGGCTGCTGAAAAAGATGAGCATTTATTTGTTGACTTGCCATCCAGAAACCACATGCTGCATTTGTGTTAGTTGTGCAGGAGGCTCCACTTCTGCTTTTCAAAGATGTACGGTTGTATAATTGCGCATCTGTTTACAGCCATTGTCATGTGTTGGAGGGGCGTGGCCATCAGCGGCTTATTTGGATTTAAAGCGACAGAGGCCCTAAAACAACTCAAAATAGCAGGCTGAAATCTCTTTATTGAAGGATGATTTTGTGCAAAAAATATAATGAAGATGTTTTGTATAGGACATAGGCCTATCATAGCCTGTTCAAAGAAGCATAGTTAAAGTTAGAAACAGAGATTTTTAGTTCCATTTAACTGGCTTCCAGTCTTTTCAAACAAGAGGTCACTTGGCCATTTATTCAAACATTTAGCAGCAAAAATGAAAATGTTGCTCATTTTGTCGATTTATATAGTTTTCATTTAAAATGTGATTAATGACTCTGGAATTAACTCAACAGAAATAACTGATCGTTAGGACAGGAAAGCTTAAAAAACATATAGATTTGTATTCTGGATTGTATTAATGGTGTTGGAGTGCAGGTGGTGAAAAAGGTGCAAAGGTTGGTTTGAAAAAACCTCAGCAGAGGAAGCGCTTCCTCAAGAGGCTGAGGCGAGCGAGAATCCCCCTCTGCATCCTGATGCATCACATCTTGATACAGTAACTGCAGCATGACTGACAGGAAGACGACACTCTGTGGTGAGACCTGGTGAGAAAGTTGTTGGGGTCTTACTCCACTTTTCAGACTGTGTTTTCAAAGACAGATGCTTGATGAAAGAGGCACCGTGAGGTTTCCCCTGGACTGTTTAATCTCCTGCCTTCTGCTAGAAAACGGCGCTGATTTGACTGAAGAACCTCCAGAGAGTAGCACTGCCTGGAGGTTTATATATATATATATATATATATATATATATATATATATATCATCAGCCATATATATTCTGGCTGAAGATGCTGTGGGAATGTAATTTGCTCTTTCCTGTGCCAACATGTGTTGAAACTCCAACAGGAAGATCACTTTTCCAAATCAACATAGAAACCCAAATTAGTTCAAACAGCCTAATTCATGGAGACATGTTCTGTGTTCTGGAGCATTTGGGCAAAATGACAGTAGCTGCATTTGGAGGAAGTAGAAGGGGGTGAATTTGTAAGCCTAACTGAAGTACGGGGGAGGTAGCATCATGATGTGGGGGTGTAACTTGAGTAAGTCACAAAATAAATTGCATCATGTGGAAAGAACGTCGAGTACTGAATCAACTTCTAACGACGCCAGACAGAAAGTTCAAGATTGCACATAAATTGCTTCAGATGGACTGAGATCTCAAAGAGATGCAAAATGGATCAAAGTCATGCAGATCTGAAAAGACGCTTCAGATCTGACCCAGTTTCACTGGTTCTGTCCGGAGGAATGGACCAGAACTTCAGCAAACTGTTGAGAAGCTCCATGAATGACTCTTCAGAGGCTAAAGAAAAATTTTTAAAAGTACATTACTATGGCATTTAGCAAATAGAAAAACATTTGCTTGCTTCATTCAAACATTTTGCATAAAAATAAGTAGTTTTTACCATTTCAATTAAAAATGAACCTGAGTCATTTCACTTTGATAATGTTGGCTCCTTTGGTAAAAAGATTTGTCTCTACTGAGGAATAATAATCCTGCATCGCAGGGATGAGACTCGTAGTCTGGATTAGGACTGTAACGGTCAAGCAGATTAATCAATTAATTCAGTAATTGATTAATCATTAACAGAAACATGCAGGTCATTTACTGAAAGGGCAACATACTACAAAAACTACAAAATTTATGTTTTTTTTCACATTTAAGGTAAGAAATAAACCTTTTCAAATGTAAGTCTGTTCTTCCAAAACGGCTTTGTTTCCAAGAAATGATCAATCATTCATTAAATGAATGCTGCTGCTGCATTTCAGGGAACAAAATGTCTGTTTTCCTATTTAAAAAGGGAATTGAGTTGAAGTTATTTTCATCTTTTTACTGTATTTCTAATATTTTATAGAAAGCTGATTACAAAAATTTTGCAGAATGTGGAAATTTCTTAACCGATTGTCAAAATAATTGATTACAAACAAAATTGTAAGTTGCAGTTCTACAATGAGACAAAATCAGTTTCACCAACTGAGACCACTTACAGACATTTATTTACTCGTTGCAAACTGAAGTTGTCACTTCAATTTTAGCAACTTCCTGGTTAAATATGAAATGATAATGAAAGAAAATGGTTGTGTTTTAAGCTTTTTCAGAAGACAGTTTGCAAATATGGCCGCCCTTAGAAAACATAAAAAACAATAGACACAATAGATACTTCTGATAGAATATGCAATAATTTCACTGACCTGAGCAGAGAAAAGTCTTTAGCTGCTCAGCTTCTCATTGCTAGCTAAGCTAGGTTGGTGGAATCAACTGACTCGCTCTCTCACTGGTTGCCTAGCAACCAGCAGCTTGCGCAGCAGCAGTTCAAAGTTTTCCTGCTGTGCCTCATAACTGCTTAAAAATAAAAAACAATGGCATGGAGCGAAAACTGGATGAAACAGGAAAAGTCACCTTGGCAGTATTTCATATATTTTAAACAAAAAATGTATCAATAATTATCGATATCGACTGATATGAAACGTTTATATCGTGATATGTTTTTCAGCCACATTGCCCAGCAGAGATTCCTCTTGTGTGGCGATAGTTTTTATTTCTGTCGTTGAACTTGGGTGGGAGAAGAGGCGCGTTATCATCCCACTGCTGAGCGAAACGATCAGGCTTGATCAGTTTGAGGGTTCATTGATATTTAAAATAAAGGTAAGTCTGGAAGATAAGAGATAAATGTGGTTGAGAGTTGGGTGTGTGGTTTTATAAACAGTCATAGCAGCAGAAAAGGAAAGCGGAGGAAAGCAAACATTTCACTTCTGTGCTTTTAGGTTTTACGCTGTTCTAAAAAATGAAGGGAAATGGAGTAAAAACTAAGTTCACCCCTGCCTTTCCGATAGAAAGTATCGGCTAAATGCTGTTCATTAAATGCACTTTCACTGTAACCAATGCCAAGGTGGAAAAACATCAACAAAGACTTTAGAAAAGTAGAAAGTAGACCAAACATGGCTGGAGTGAATTCACACCAAAACAAAGTTTCTAAATGCTGTAAAACTGCATTC
Source organism: Poecilia latipinna (assembly GCF_001443285.1). Classification (NCBI taxonomy): domain Eukaryota; kingdom Metazoa; phylum Chordata; class Actinopteri; order Cyprinodontiformes; family Poeciliidae; genus Poecilia; species Poecilia latipinna. The sequence continues at coordinate 149,364 of NW_015113468.1, read as the reverse complement.
ATCCTTCCACTGCTAAAAGGAGAAATGAATAATCACAGGCTCAAATCTAAATTATATATCCTGGAGAAATCGTTTTTTAGATTAAATTACATTTTAAAGCCTCTTCAGTCAGGTTTTAGGAAGCAGCACAGACTGCTACTGCTGCTCTGACGGTTTCTAACAATGTGCTTCAAAGCTTTGGATTCAAAAAGATTTGTTCTTTCTTTGTTTATTGACTTATCTAGAGCATGTGGTCTCTGTTTTTTATTAAGGATCAAACAAGCTGCCTGTTGGTGTAAGTTCCACCTGTCTTTGGGTCACAAAAGGTGTACCTCAAGGCTCAGTCTTGGAGTCGCTTTTGTTCTAATCACTTCTGATCTGTGTGCAAACATGTCGAATGCCTTCTGACATTTTAATGCAGATGATTGTGTAGATTGGTCTCTGGTCCGCTTGGCGTTCAGATCTACATTCGAACCAAACCAGAGTTCACTTCAACCGAACCGAGACCGAGGTTTGGACCAGAGTTCGATTAGCATTCACACCTCACCAAACGGACCGGACTTTCTACGGAAACGGACTGGAGTTTGTGTTCTTGTGAACGCACTCTTAGTTTGATCACACATAAATATTTCACATATAAATGACGGCATAGACTTAGTGTTTTTTATTTTTTTTACACCTGTGACGTAATTTGAATACATTTAGAACCTGGTACCCCGTTACATGATGTGTAGTTTCATGTTGTGTTGGTGACACTCACACACTCATACCCACCACCGTGTTATGTTGAATTTCCTGTGGACTTCATGTGATGGTTGTGTTTGCAGCACTTTGTCCCCTGTGACCTTTCTGCCGCAGAGGGTCAAATCTTTGTGATTAGTAGTGAAAGGAAGCGGCCGGGACTCGCTTCCTCATTCTCCGTCTGCGTTTCTGTTCCATCGTACAAACCGGCGTCGTTCCGCGAGCTTTAGTGAAAAACCAGAGCATGTCGGTGTTTCATCATCACACCGGTCAGTGGAAGGAGCCCGGCTCCCCGCAGAGTAAACAGGCTGCGGGGTGGAAACGTTTGGTGGAAATGTCAGCTGTGACATTTACCTGCTGTGTTTGTTTGCTGCTCGTCTTTCCCCTCCTTGACCTCTTTGGTCTCCCTGCCACTGACTCTTCTTCATTTCAACACTTTTTCCGTTGTAGCTGCTGGTGTCACCTCAGCAGTTCTGCCTCAGTGAACGGGTTCCAGGCCGGTCACAAGGACCAATAAGTCAATCAATCGCATGATAAATGGAAACGAGTTCAATCATTTCAATTTGCATGATTTGTCGTTTCTCACTTCCCACCGAAAACTGGATGATAAAAATCTTCAGTTTGGTGTTTTGGTCTCAACTAGCTTCTTTGTTTGTTCTCTTTTATTTGTTGTTTCTGTTGTTTTGTTTGTTTATTTTGTATATTTAAAATTATTCCAGTTCCAGTGTTAAATGTTGATTAGAAGTTAAAGTTTATTAATATTTGAGAATGTGTTCTTACATTAAATTACTTAAAAATGATATTATTGTTTATCACAATTACTTCTGGGACAATTGATCGTCAACCAGCTGGTTCTCTTTAAGGTGGGAGGTTTCCAAAATGTGGCCGGAGGGCCTTTTGTGGCCCCAGGAGTTGCTTTGTGTGGTCGCATAGTCACATTTTAGGAGTGGTTCCTCTGGAGGAGACTATCAATGACAAGTTTCTTAAATTGAAAATAGAAAATTTTAGGTGCAAACCAAGTGTTTTTATTTTATTATCTGTGTTGCTTTCAATTTAATGTCAGTGGTGCCACAAACCTTCAGCGACTTTTTACTCAAAACAGATTTAATCACATCCAATAATTTAAATCGGATAAATGCTGTTAAGGGCTTTCAGGTCAGTTGCTGGGAATAAAATAAAAATAATTTTATTGTACAACTTTAAGACTACCTTTTGGACCTTCGTAGTTAAAATGCTGAGGATGCAAAAATAAAATAATTTACTGTAAAATATGTTGGATTTTAATTGAATAAATAAGTTGTGATTTTGGCTCATGGAGCAGAAAGTTTACACATCACTTCTTTTCAGCTTCCCAGAAGTTACCTGGCTTCTTTGAACGCGTCGTGCGGCTCGCTTTTAATCAGAATTATTGTGCAAGAACGCTCAACAACAAAGCTCTGCACACATGTACATGCAATCTGCTCTGTAATGGTAAGTGACTAACCTTTCCCAGAAACACAGATCAGATCGATGCTCAGCTTCAGCGTAACTTCCAGCTTCTCCAAATTCACACACAAAAAAAGCATTTTCTGTCAAGTTCAGCCCAACTCTGATCATATGAGATATGATGGACTGAAGTGATTTTACATGAGAACTCCTGATCCAGATCATTTCTAACATCTTAGTTACATTCTGCCGATATTCACTGCAAAAACACAAAATCTTACCAACTATTTTTAGTCTAGTTTTTCACATAAATCCTCTTAAAATAATGCACTAGTTCCACTTTTAGATAATTTCACTTATTAAAAGACATTTGTCCCATGTTTAAGTGGAATAATCTGCCAAGGGAAGTAGAACTGTTTCATCAATAGTGTTAACTTAAAACAAGCTCCCATGTCTTACTTTAAGTTAGTTTTGTCCTATTTCAAGTGTACTACGGTATTTGCTCTCGAAACTAGATTGAGAGTACTTGATAAGATCTTTTATTTTTACACTGTTTCCAGATAGAGTGGCTCTTAGACCAAAGAGTTTGGAAATATGAGATTTTTTTTTAATTGTGAAGCTGTGTTTCATAATGAATCACTGTGTGTTTGATGTTTTTGTTGAGGCTCAGATATACGGCTAAGGCCAAAATTATTCATACCCAAGCAGTAAAATACACAATCAGATCTTATCTGCTGTTCGCATTTCTGGTGATTCTTGGGATTTAAAAATTATTTATCAGGTTAAAAAGCTTCAGCTATTTGATTGTTGTGAGGCTGAAGCAAATCTTCTCTTTGATGGTTTAGATAATTTATTTAGCGTTGTTATGGATGATGATGCTGTGAACAGGAAGGAGCTAAAGTACCAGTCAGTGTTGCAGCAAAACTCGGGAAGCCTCTGACTGAAAAATGTTGCAGTCATGACATGCCAACAGCTGGATAGCCAAACGGAGACGATTTTCCACAGAAACATGTCCTGGATGACAGGGATGATTCAATTCGATTCCAAATCAACTTTTGATTTAAAACTATTATCATTAATGATTTCCAGGAGTTTTTAGCCATTTGTCTTTGTAGTTATTTAATGAAGAATTGTAAAAAATGTGCAGAATTCCTCACCATGGTGGACAAAGGATCCCTAAACCAGATAGAGGAAGTGGACTAGTGGAAGTAAAATAACCACATTGCTCTCCCAGCGCATTTTTGATTAAAACCACAAACGCCTGACCAATCACACAACTCTTTGCACAGCTTCGCTGTAGCTACTCTGTAGCTTCGCCGTAGCTACGCTGTAGCTTCACTGTAGCTACGCTGTAGCTATGCTGTAGCTTCACTGTAGCTACGCTGTAGCTTCGCTGTAGCTATGCTATAGCTTCACTATAGCTACGCTGTAGCTTCACCGTAGCTATGCTGTAGCTTCGCCGTAACTTCGCCTTAGCTTTGCCGTAGCTTCGCTGTAGCTTCACCGTAGCTACGCCGTAGCTGTAGCTTCGCCGTAGCTTCGCTGTAGCTTCGCCGTAGCTTCGCCGTAGCTAAGCCGTAACTTCGCCTTAGCTTCGCTGTAGCTTCGCTGTACCTACGTCGTAGCTTCGCTGTAGCTTCACCGTAGCTACGCCGTAGCTGTAGCTACGCCGTAGCTGTAGCTTTGCCGTAGCTTTGCCGTAGCTATGCTGTAGCTTCATTCTGTTCATTTGATAAAAACCAAAATGAGTGCAAATGTTTTCCTTCAACCGGTTTAATCTCTCTGTCTTCATTTCTTTGTTTTGTTGCTTTCTGCACATGGCTACGTTGCTGTACCGCCTCCATGGCGACGCCAGGAGTTTCCTCATAGCTATAAAATGGGGGTCAACAGACTGAATTTGTTTAATTTTTTTTTAAATCGATCTTGAAACATTTTATATTGATTTTGAATCATAGTAAACCGGCCTGTCCATTTTGTTTACAGAGGCTTCATGATTAATTTAATTTATTGTTTCTGTTGTTTTGTTTATTTTGGATATATATCAATAAAATGTCTTCCAGTTCCAGTGTTAAATATTCATTAGAATTGAAGGTTTATTGATCTTTGATAAATTGTTCTTGCATTATTATCATTATACTACTTGGAAATGGTCTGAAAATTACAGTGTTATTGTTTATCATAATAACTTCTGGAACAATTTATCACCCAGCAAAATTTGCTATCATGACAGCAATAGTAGTAAATGAGAATTGTAATTTTTATATAAAACCATTTTTATCAGTTGTTGGAAAGCTCTGCTAAACCACATAATTTGCTTTTGCCGCTCATCTTTAAATCTCTGTCTGGTTTTCTGTTAGGCAGATGTTGGAGTAAAAAGATCCTGTTTCAGCTTCTTTTCAGCTCCTCTTATTCACTTTTTTACCTTAGAAATGTATTTAATTTATTTGTCACCAAATCTACCACAGTGTTGAGCTTAAATAATTAGGAAACTATTTTTATAATCCGTGCAGCTCTTTGTGATATACATTGCAATGGTAATAAATTTGTGATCCTCCAGTTTTTCATGTGTTTCATTTTTTAGTTTTATTTTATTCACCTGATAATTAGGAATCATTCATGTAATAAACACATGAATGATTACATGAATACAGTAAATCCTGAATTAAAACAAGCAGAAAAGTTTTGAACTCTGTTTCATTTTGTTGGTCTGCTGTTGTGGCATTTTATTTCTTTTGCTACATACAGAGGTAAAACCTTGTTTTATCCCAAATAGATTGTATATAATCTGTATGTTTCTCATCTCATTTCAGAAACATTTTGTGTCAGTTTAAGTTTGATGGGAAACAAATCAAACCCAAAGACCAACCAAAATGTTCCACCAAATGTTTTTGTGTAATTGATCAAATTTACATGTATAAGCCTCAGATATTAATCAAATTTAGTTGTATACCTCAGAAAGTTGTAGTTTGATCAGATTTCCATTTTGTAAACGAGATTAAGTCACGATGTAGACGCGTCTTTGTCAGTGAGGCAGCACTGAAGCTGAGCTAAGGTTAAATGATGTAAATGTTTCTGATGCAGTTTATTGTGAACCCCCCACTGCAACCAAACCACAACAACTTTCCATGTTAATGTCAGAGTAACGCTTAAAGCGGACAAACAACTAAACAACTGCAGCTTCCATTGCATCAAAACGCCGCCAATTTTCCGACTAATCAAGCTCATCATGCGGAGCTGGCCGCTGCTCCTGCCGAGTCCCTGAAATGTTCCACGTTCTCTTTTTAAATAACATCATAAAATGAATTTAACTCAGCCTGCTGACAAAGGTTTTTTACCATGATGTAAAGGTTACGGTTCAAGTGGCAAAATGAATGTGAAGACTGGAGTTGCTCAGTTGATTCAGGTTGAATTTCTTGTTTTGACGATGATGTTTATGCTCTTTTCAACACTTTTACTGTGTCTGTTACTTTGGAGAAACGTGAGCTTTAAATGCCATGAGTGCCATGAGTGGTGTTTTGAAAACTCCCTCTCTGTGTTTCCGTTTCACTCTGTGCAACTTGTCCTGCCTTAACTGGCTGGCTGCGTACGCAGATGACTGTTTTCTATTTAAGGAGTTACAATGTGAATCTGTGTTTCCTTTGCTTGTTGTGGGAGGGCTGCTCTGCCATGTGTGAAATGTGTAGTTATTTCTGCTTTATGCACCCACTTTAAGTGGAAATTCATTGCTAATTTAAACTGTCTAACTCTTTTTCTTGTGATATCTGTTGTTCTGGTTTTAGGTTTACTGTCAACCTAAAACCTAAAGCAGGGGTGGGCAATCCAGGTCCTCGAGGGCCGGTGTTCTGCAAGTCTTAGATGTCTCCCTGGTTCAACATGCTTCAATTAAACAGCTGAATCACCTCCTCAGTACAGTGAAGTCCTCCGCAGTCCTGCTAATGACATCATTATTTGACTCAGATGTGTTGAAGTAGAGACACATCTAAAGGTTGCAGGACACCGGCCCTCGAGGCCTGAAGTTTCCCACCTCTGACCTAAAGGCATTAGTGGGTAGCAGATTCCGATGGTAGCAGATTCCGATGGTAGCAGATTCCGACGGTGCTCCATTTTTTAAACAAAAATTCTAATCAAGTTTTTATTTATTTATTTGTTTTTAAAGGGACAGTGCAACTAAATATTTCATCAGTTAGCTGATGAAACGTACACAGAGCGTTACCCTTTTTGATACAAGTAAACTGAATTCAAAATTCATAACACAGATAAAGAAGTACTAGAAAATTTCAAGTGAAATGCATAAAAATACATATCTACATCAAATTGTCATTGTTCTCAGTGTTGTTCTTTCAGCCAGTGGTTTGATTTATAGAGAAAAGCCTCAAGTCTGGCATTTACTTTAAGGTCTAACACCCGACAACGAAGTATTAGGGCTCATGAACGGGAAAATTTCTGCTCAAAAACTTGAAAATTTCTATATTTATTTCATATATTTACAAGAAAAAACATTATGATTCTTTGATGTTGAAAATTTGTGAATTTGTAACACAACCAGGATAATTTTAATGATTAAAGCCATAATATATTATATAAATCTGAGATATTCTCTGAGAGTATAAAGTACATGTGTCAAACTTGAGGCCCTCAGGCCAAATCTGGCCCACTGTAGCTATTTATGTGGCCCCAGAACTTCAAGATAACATATTATTTTATCAGTCAAATGAAATCAGTTATTTATATAATGCCACAGGACATCAATGTGAAAGAATGTGCAGAAAATATCTCCTAAATCAGCAATCTTCATGATCCAAAAAGCCATTTGCACCTTCAGTCCAGCTGAACAAACTCAAGCTACTAATGTTACACAACCTGCAGAAAAAAATACAATATCTAAAATTACTAGAGGAACCTCCAGTTTGCTTCTAATTTGAGGTTTTAAAATTAATTAAAACATAAAATCTTCACAAAAAAGAGGATGTAGATATTTGTGGAACGTTATGCAAAACCAGTACAGACTGTACTTTCCAACATAATGACGAGAAAAATAGATCTAAGATAATATTGAGAATAGTTTTGCTGTAATTTTTTTGAAAAAGTTAAATAAGAAACCTGCCTTTGTTTTTATTTCTACATCAGTTGGTTCAGTTACAGGGACCCATTGTGGGAGGTCCAACGCGCCACTTGTGGCTTCAGAGCCACAGGTTGCAGAGCCTGTTGGAAATGTATTTCCTCAAAGACCTCTGAGAAAATGTCTGACTTTAGTTTTAATATCTAAAATTTATGTCTTTATTCACGGAAAACTGTCATTTTTCCCTCATAAATTTCTGACTTTTTGACATCAAAAACAACCAAGTTGTTTGGTGGACGTTTACTCCTGATGATTTCCTTTTCGTTCGTCTACAATGTTCAGGTTTTTCTTGTCATTTATTAACATCTGTTTGCGGAAGATTTTTCTGGCAAAACAAAAAACCAAAAAGAGAAAATTATTTAATTTAAATTTCTTTTTTTATCGCTGTGACAATCCTGCAAAGAGAAGTAACACCACCCTGTGTCACACCTTTAAAGGTCATAGTATGCATGTGTTTGACTATATGTATGCATGAGCGCTTGCTATAAGTGGGTGCGTGGGTGTGGGTGCGTGCGTGCGTGCGTGCGTGTGTGTGTGTGTGTGTGTGTGTGTGTAATGCCACAGAGTCGACGTTGTGGGCTGTTTGTTGCACTCCACAGATCTGGACTGCAAACCTGCACATTAAACTCTGCAGTTGCACAAGGAAACTCAGTGACATCAATGAGCTCTGCTGTCATAAGCCTCAGGTTACAGTGAATAATATTTCTGTTTGGATTCTTTTCAGGCCCGCAACAAGCAGAATGGAGAGCTGGCGGCTATTAAAGTTATCAAGATGGAGCCAGGTAAGAATTTTTCTCTGAACGTAATCACCTCCACTGTTTATATGATCTAAAAATCTGTTTCTTTGTAACAACTTTTTAGTGTAATTAATGTTTTGCATTTGCTTGTTGGCAGGGAAGGTACTGCGTCTTTAAGAAAACTTGAATTATGTTGCAGCTTAACCTACATAAAAACCTCAAACTCATTTTAAACTCAGTGCAATTAGTTTCTTTTCTCAGTTTAGTTCAAATAGAAACGCTGTACCACCTTCAAACCTTGGACAATGTTTGATTGTTTTTATTCTCTTAATGAGAGAAATATGAACCAAACTGCATCATCAAAATGGCCAAAAATAACCAGAGCCCCTGCAGTTGCATCACTTTTCTGCCGAGTGCGTCTCAGACGGTCGTCTGAGTGGAAAAACTCAACATGGCTGCCAGCGTCACTCATTTCGTCTGAGATTCTTGTAAACTGCCAAAAAATATCCAGAATAAAACTTTAAATCTGGATCCAAATTTATTTTATTGGTATTTTTTCAAACCTTTTATTCTGTTTTTTAAAATTTACACAGTGAAAAAGTAGCAGCAATAATTCAGATCATTGAGTTAAAGAAAAAAAGTCTTAAGGTTCATTTTTCAAATTATTGTTGCATATTTCAGTGAAAATATCAGCTGATTTTAACCCTTTCTGTCCTTTACTCTTCTTTTTTTCTGCCAGTTTTTTTCCACATCTCTTTATTACTTTTATCTCCTTGTGAATCAAACTGATCAGAAATATTATTAGCATTCAGACTGACTGCAAGGCACTGGAAAGATATTAGCTTGCCAAATGTAGCATCTCACAGGTGTTTTGCCATGTTGCACACAATTAATTGTGATTAATCAATTACTGAAATAATTGTCAACTAATTTAGTAATCGATTAATTGATAACTGGAGTATACAAACTAAAAAAATATATTATGCAAAAGAACACAATTGTACAATCTGATGAATCGATTAATCATCAGAATAATTGATTAATCATCAGAATAATCACTATCAACACTAAAATAATTGTTAGCTGCAGTTAATAAAGTGATAAAAATTGTATGTTGACTTATTGTGCAGCTTTAGGACAAACATTCAGTCTGTCTTTAAGTACTTGAGGCTCCTTGTCTCTCAAAAGTTGTTTTAATTTTTTTTTTTTGCTTCATCTAAAAATTTCTCAGTCCTCAGTTTCTCAGTGTTTTTGTCTTTATTTTAACCATTTGCATCACCAAATGGTTCATTTCTGTTTGTGTTAGCTTGTAGCAACATAGTTTAAATTCATCATATTTTAACTCTACTATTATGGTTGAATGTTATAAATGTGTGGAAAAAGGTAAAAATCAGCTGTGCGAAGTGCCTTTTTCCCATCATGCACTGCGTTTGGATAAAATACAGTTTAAATTGTGAGGATCTCTTTGAATCAGAGGATAAATCTGCTGCTGGTTCTAATGGGGAAGTCGACTGAATTGACAGCAGTTTGTGTGTGAACGTCGGCCGATCGTTCTGACAGACACTCAGCCAAACATCAGTCAGACGCAACCGACACAAGAGTTTTTGTTTTGGTTGCATCACCCATATTTAAAAACTGAAAACTGTCTCCAGTTCTTGGTCATGTGGATAAAAAGGCCAAATCTGCTTCATAAATAAAGATTTGTGGTGATTTTAGGCAAAACTTTGCAGAAAACTTCAGAACTTCATCGACCTTCAGAGTCTTTGATGTCTTCAAACTTTCCAGAGACTCGAATGCAGTGAAATGTTAATTTACTTTATAAAGAAGTTTATTTCTAATTCTCGATGAGATCTTGTATCAACATTTCATCGAACCATTAAATATCTCCGTTTCCCTTTTGGAAAATTATTTTCTCTGCTTCCAGAAACTAAAATCCACTAAATTCATCCGACTCTTTCAGATGACGCTTTAATTCTGAGAAGAAAACCTGAGAAATGAGGAAATATTGAACAAAAAAATCACAGTTTTTATAAAATTCCCTGTAAATACCCATCTGACTTTTTATTTTGTCAATTTATAACTTGGTGTGCACAGCATGTTGGCATTAATATCGGCATCAAGTTTAAATTGTTTTATATTTTCGTCTCGGTGTTGTCATAACTCCACGGTTGGATCTGTAAACTTTGCAACTCTTTGTTTTATTGTTTTCTCTGTGTTTAGTAGAAAATGACAGGATGGAACCATAAGTTATATTTAAATATCTACAGAACTGGGAGAAATAAATCATTTTTGTTGCATCCTCAAACCTTAAAAACCTTACACTGCAAAAAACACAAAATATTATCAAGTAATTTTGTTTAGTTTCTGGTGTAAATATCTTACTGCACTTGAATTAAAACAAAACTAACTAATAAGTAACTTTTCAGCCAGATATAAGAGCTTGTTTTAAGTAAATAATTTATTAATATTGATGAACAATCATTTGTTTCATTGGCAGATTATTTCACTTTAAACATGGGAATATAATATAATATAATATAATATAATATAATATAATGCAAGTGAAATAATCTGGAACTTTTATTTTTTAATCAATCAAATCAGATCCTCTATTTTGCTGAAAAGTTATTTGCAAGTTTTCTCTAATTTCAAGTGTAGTAAGATATTTACACTATAAACTAGACAAATACACTTGGTAATATTTTGTGTTTTTGCAGCGTATGATGGAAAGAGGGTGCACTTACTTTCCCCCCAGGCCTGCATGTTGTAATCAGTAAACAGGAGGAACTGTGGTTGGAAAAAAAACCTTCCAGCCGCGTTAAAGATGAGCAGAAAAACATCCGAGCCCCAAACAGAACGTGATTCATCGTAAACAAGTTGTAACCCCATCAGAATGACTCACCTGTTGCCAAGCGGACGAAGAGAAAATGAGGGGAAAAAAGTCTGCAAGCGTTTTATTTTGAAAGCGGCTTTCTGTCTCCACAGAAGACGATTTCTCCATCATCCAGCAGGAAATCGTCATCGTCAAGAGCTGCAAGCATCCCAACATCGTGGCGTATTACGGCAGCTACATACGGTTGGACGTCTCCGTTTCTCTGGATGCTCATTTATTCGTTTTGAACGCAGCCGCTAACGCTGAGCCGTCTGTCTTCCTGCAGAGCCAATAAACTCTGGATCTGCATGGAGTTCTGTGGCGGCGGGTCCCTCCAGGACATCTACCACGGTCTGTTTGTTTCTTTATTTCATCTCTTCTTTGTAAAAATATTGAGTTAAAATCCCCCATAAGTCTTCAAACACATTTCTTTCTAAATAAATAAAGAATAGATTTTTATTTTAAAGAGTTTTAGCATTACTGGTTACACAGGGAAGCATTGACAACATTGTAGATGGAGGAAAAGTTTAAATCCAGTAATTATAACTTTAAAAAATTGCAACTAAAACGTAATTAGTTGAATTTTCCACAAATATAATTTAACGTGTTCAGGGCATTGAAACATTTTGACGTAGCCTTTATTGCAGATGGGACAAAAAGGAGAAGGAATAAATTTCCATCAAAAAACTCAGAAATTTAGAGAAAAAAAAATCTGAAAATTTCAGAGTTTGAAAAGTTTAAAATTTTCAGCTTTTAAAACTCAGAAGTTTCCACGTTTTTTTCTGAACGTTTCTGAGATTATTTAAAAAAATATCAGAGTTTCTTGGTGGATATTTCCTTTTTTCTTTCTACATTTTCCCTGATACACAGTCGTAGTTTTGCTTGTTAACTTATTATTAAAATCACAGGGAAGCATTGACTTCTACTGATATTAATATTGATCTTTATCCTGGTGATCAGAAAGAATCTGCCAATATTTTTATCACTTTTCAATAAAACTGAAAACTTGAATCCTTTTCATCTGTAAAAGCGTCGACAAACTTTAATGCACCTTTTTTCAATTTAGTTCAGTTTTTGTTTTTTAGTTTGAAACCTGCAGCACATTTTTGCTTTAATGGTAAATTTTTAATTGACTTCAGTGTTGAATTAAAACAAAAATATTTTATCAAAATCAGATTCTGTGTCAGTAGTTTGTTTTTTATTCATTTGGAAACAGGTGCAGTGGATCCTCACCTGGCCAAAACCCCAAACAATAAAAAAACAAAAAAAACGACAAAAAAAAAAAAAACAAAAAAAAACTTTTTGCTGTTTTTACTAATTGTGACGTTTTTCTTGTTCTTACTTTCTGTCTGCAGCGTTTTTAGTTTGCTTTTGTTTTGTTCATTTTTATGTGTTTTCTTTGATTTCAGTATTTTTTATTTGCAGAGTTTTTTGTTTTGTGGGTTTTAGAGTTTCCATCACTCATGTTTTCAGATTGTTTTTCCGTTTTCCATTGTGTATAAACCAGCTTCAACAAAAAGCATCATATTCACCTTCTTCGTGTATTTTATTTTGAAGGCCGTAATGTCTGCGTTTCGTTGTAACGATTAAACATGAATGTTGTCCTGCAGTGACCGGCTCTCTGTCTGAGCCACAGATCGCCTACGTCTGCAGGGAGATGCTGCAGGTAACCGCTCTGTTTTCCAGGTTTCCTTGCATATTTTTAAGGACCTTCAAAGTAAAAGTCTCCTGTGTTTGTGTGAGCAGGGCCTGGACTATCTGCACGCACAGAAGAAAATCCACAGAGATATCAAGGTCAGCCGGTCGAAACCGATTCTGTTTATGTGAACTCTGCGTTTGTTTTCTTAAGATCAAACATTCAGCTAAAACATGCAGACTCCTGCACTGCAAAAACACAAAATCTAAACAAGTACTTTTGGTTTAGTTTAGTGCAATTATCTTAGTACATTTGAACTAGATGTTTTTTTAATCAATATTCAATAATTATTGACTCAAAACAAGCTCCTGTATCTTACTGAAAGGTTACTTGTAGGTTAGTTTTCTCACATTTCAAGTGTTTTAGGATATTTGGACTTGAAACTAGACTAAAATATTTTTTCAGATTTTGCGTTTTTGCAGTGCAGAAGTTTTTACTGAATAATCAAACTCCACATTTTCCTGGAAAACACTTTTTCTGCTTTTGCAGAACTAGATTGATGACAGTTGCTGTTCTGATGTCCAGAAATAACATTCCTGGTAAACCGTCAGGTGTCTGAGCTCCAGCTAATCAGTTTCCAGCTGTCAGTCGTGTATTTTCGCTCTCCGTCCTGTGCGGCTTTGCTCACAGATCGCCGGGCAGATAGAGGGAGAAGCTGTGAAGAATGAAAAGGTTTCTGTGGTGCAGCTGCTCTCATGTTGCGTTTCTTTTCCTTGCAGGGTGCCAACATCCTCCTGAATGATCAGGGCGAGGTCAAACTGGGTAGGTGGAAGTTTGCAGCGTCTGCAGTGTCGCGGTGTGGTTAGCATGAGTCACTCACCGCCAAGGTGGCAGATCTCATCACAACACCTCTGCTGCCTCGTAAAACTGGCATTACTTCAAAAACACAAACATTTACAACATTTACTGCTAATTTTCACTCGATTCACAAGGGTTGAGCGAACGTCAAAGGGTTGAGCTGCAGACCTTAGCAGCAAGAGATGCTAAATGAGTAGCATATTTTAGATTTTAAATGTCTTTTCTCATTTCTGTTTAATTGCAGCTGACTTTGGGATCTCGGCTCAGATCACAGCCACTCTGGCTCGGAGGATGTCCTTCATCGGGACGCCGTACTGGTGAGACGCGCCGCCGTTTCTCTGCAGCTCCAATCAGAATGAACGCAGCGTGTTGCTAACTTAGGCCACAGTTTATTACTAAACTAAACAATAATTATGCAAATCTAACTGCAAATGAAGACGCCAACCTGATGGCTTCTTCATGGCTTTTACAATTATTAGACAGAAAAAGCAAAATCTTACACTGTATTTTTTTGTCTAGTTTATTGTCAGAGTTGACGCCTATTAACACAGATTAAATAACACAGGAAAGACAAGAGAGAGTTAGATTCTGAATACTCGCGAGGAGAACAGACAGAGATGTGCTTTCAGTTACAATCTCCTACCGCTCTGAAGCACATTTGCCTGCCCCTCTCTTTTTATTGTGTTTAGGATCCCTAATCACAGAGAGCACTGTAACTCTAAAGGGAGGGGGAAAACACTTCATCACACATTCACAGCGCCAAGATTATCACTAACTAACAACACAATCTATCTTAATGTGGATTATCCAGTTCCTGACCCAGGGTCAAACAGAGCAAGTTGTACGTCTTCATGGCGACGGTTTTACAGCTAACAGGTCAAAAAGCAGGGCGTTCTGTAGAGAGCTGCTGTCACTGCTCTTCTTCAGAGAGGCCCTCTGAGGAAGGAAATCAGTGATTAACAATACAAGAACATTTCTTAAAGATATAGCTAAACAAATAAGTGTACATAAAGCAAGAATATTATAAAGATATAACAACATTTGATAAATAATAATACAATGTACCTAACATTTATGTTGCAAAAATCTTGAAAAAGACAAAACTAACTTACAGACGCAGATAATAACTAGTTACATTTGCATGAATAACTTTTTGTAAAAAAAATTAACATTAACACCTCAGGTACACAAAAACTGTCAGTTTCTAATGCAGATGTTTTAGTACAGTTTAAATAAGACAAAATGAACTTACAAGTAACTTTTGAGTAAATAGAAGTTTAAGTAAATAATTCCTTATTGTTCATTTTTGTAAAGAAGTTTCAGTTTAGGGAGAAATGTTTTGTTATAAGTGAAATAATCTCAGTGAAATTCAAAATTTTTTAATATCGATATTAAGGGGTTATTGACTTAAAACAAGATATTTTAATCAATATGTTCACTTTGCTTCCAAACAGCCACAGTCATTTTAAATCAGCTTTAATAGTTTTTCTGTTTTTCTTCTAACCTTTGCTTCTTTCCATTAGTCCAGTTCTTATCCCTGACCATACACTGCAAAAACATAAAATATTTTTAGTCTGGTTTCTAGATCAAATATTTAATTACATTTGGAATAAGAAAAACTAACTTACAAGTAACTTTTCAACAAATAGAATCTTTTTTTAGTCAATAATTCCTCTTGATGTTGATGAAAAACTTCCAGTTTCATTGGCAGATTATTTCATTTACAGCAAGACATTTCCCCGCGTTGTTAGTGAAATAATCTGCCAGTGAACTGGAACTTTAAGGAATAATATCTTGAAACAAGCTGCTATTTCCTGACAAGATAAGTTAGTTTTGTCTTAGTTCAAGTGTATTGAGATATTTTTACAAGAATCCAATAAAACTACTTGGAGATTTTGGTTTTCAAAATGTTCCGGCTAACTTTTCGTCTTCTCCCTCCTGTCCTCAGGATGGCGCCAGAGGTAGCAGCTGTGGAGATTAAAGGCGGCTACAACGAGCTGTGTGACGTCTGGTCAGTGGGAATCACGGCCATCGAGCTGGCAGAGCTGCAGCCGCCCCTGTTTGACGTTCACCCGCTGCGGTGAATAAACGCTCACACTCACACCAGCAAACAGCTGAATGATTCACAGCAGGAGGCTGGAGCCGCCCAATGAGCCGCTGTTTCCTGCAACGGCGCCCTCTGCTGGGCTTTGATTTGCACTAGCATGTCTAGGAAATGTGCATATGCTTCCTTTTTTTTATGGTTTTTAAGTTTCTTCTCATGTATTTTTATCTCTTGTTTCTATTGAAAATATGTCAGCACTGAATTAAGACCAACTAACCTACAAGTAACTTTTAAGCTAATATGCAGGAGCTTATTTTAAATAAATAATTCATTATTGTTGGTGAAAAAGTACAAATTCCACTGGTAGATTACTTGGTAATCAACGGACTTCGCACCGTTACCTAGCAGCCCCAGCCAAGCCCAACTGGTTACCTAGCAACCCCAGTCAAGTCCAGGCCGTTACCTAGCAACCCCTGCCAAGCCCAACTGGTTACCTAGCAACCCTAGCCAAGCCTAGGCTGTCACCTAGCAGCCCCAGCCAAGCCCAACCCGTTACCTAGCAACCCCAGTCAAGTCCAGGCTGTCACCTAGCAGCCCCAGCCAAGCCCATCTGGTTACCTAGCAACCATAGCCAAGCCTAGGCTGTCACCTAGCAACCCTAGCCAAGCCCAACCCGTTACCTAGCAACCCCAGTCAAATCCAGGCTGTTACCTAGCAACCAAATTCTTGTTCTGCTGGCAGATTATTTCACTTATGACCTGGGAAAATGTCGTGTTATGACTGGAACTAGAACTTTTTCATGAATATTAATGAATTATTTATTTAAAATAGGATCCTATGTCTTCCTGAAAAGTTTTTTGTAAATTAAACCAACAATACTGCAGAAACACAAACTCTTACCTGTATTTTTTATCTAGTTTCTAGTGTAAATACCTTTGTACACTTCAAATAAGACAAACGACCTTATAAGTAACGTTCCAACAAGACATAGGAGCTTATTTTAAATCTAATTCCTTAAATATTGATGAAAATGTTCTAGTTCTATTGGCAGACTATTTCACTTTTAACAAGTGAAAAATGTTTTAAGTAAAATAATCTGCCAGTGGAACCAGCATTTTTAAAAAAATCAATATTAAATAATTATTTACTACTTGTCTGTTGGGTAATGATACGAATGATAAAAATAAACATGTTTACAGTCAATGGAGGAGGAGAATTGTTAGAAGAAAACTATAAAAAGGAGCATAAATATATCCAGCTGCAGTCAGTCACACCTACAGTTTATTTAAAGATGACGCTTCCTTTGTCTCTTCTTTAGTCATGGTGAACATGTAGCAACTTGTGTACCAGCTGCACCACTGCAGCTCATTAACATCATTTTTCCATTCTTTATCTGCCAGAAGCAAAATCAGCTGCAGATAATTTGCTGAAGAGCATAAAGTTTCTCCTGGTTCGTGTCTCATGGATCTGTTTCTGTCCCTCCTGCAGCGTTCTGTTCCTCATGTCCAAGAGCGGATACCAGCCCCCGAAACTGAAGGACAAATCCAAATGGTAAACATATTATTATTTAATTAAACCTTTATTTAACCAGATAGAAAACAAAGGCAGCAGAATAATGGACACACTGCAAAAACACTAAATCTTACCAAGTATTTTTGTCTAGTTTCTGGTGCAAATGTCTTATTTCAATTGAAATAAAACAAAACTAACTTACAAATAACTTTTTAACAAGAAATAGTAGTTTGTTTTTAGTAAATAACTCCTGTTGAAATTTGAATGCTAAGCTAACTCTGGTCCTACAAACCTCGGTCTGGGTTTGGCTGAAGTGAACTCTGGTTCAGGTTGAATGCATATGTGAACGTTAAGCAGACCAGAGACGCTCCAAAAACAGGAAGCAGACTACAGCACAGGGCATTCTGGGTAAACCAAAACAAACATGTTAGCCTAGCGCTAGCAGGAGAAACGGCTCCTCCAACCACTAAAATCTGGCACCACTCCATTTTTGTTTGTTTTGTGAAGTTGTGTGAGGTTTTCCTGTTGCTTCCTTCAGTTACAGCGCCCCCACAGGTCAGGAGGGGAACAGGTTTTTCAAAGGGTTTGGTTGGTTTGACTCAGAGCAGAGAGGAAGAGAACCGCAGCAGCTGGAGATGGAGCCAATGTTGCAATTTTGGTTCCAGATAGAACCGAGTCTGCTGGACTGTCAGATGTGTAAACAGCCTTAGTGTTGTTGTTTTTTATTTTAAATATCAGCCGTAGCAGATAAATTTGATCTGTTTTAAGGATCAGTTGGTCCCTGATCTCATGACCTGCTTCCTGTCCGCAGGTCGTCCAACTTCTACAACTTTGTGAAAGCCATGTTGGTGAGGAATCCCAAGAAGAGACCCAGCGCCGCCAAGATGCTCTCAGTGAGTTCAGATTCATTCATTCATTCATTCATTCATTCATTCATTCATTCATTCATTCATCAGATGAATCCGTCTGCATCACATTCACCTGCTGCAAAAACACAAAATATGACCAAGTACTTCTGGTCTAGTTTCTAGTGCAAACATCTTAATTAAGACAAAACCAACTTACAAAATGTTGATGAAAAACTATTAGCTCCATTGGCAGATTATGGCAGATTACACATGAAATCATCCCAGGGGCCACAATTGGCCCCCACGCCACACTTTGAACACCCCTGATTTACTGCTAACCTGCAGCTTTGTTTCCTCAGATCCCCTGATGTTTATTTTTCCTTATTTTTTTGCGCAGCATCCGTTTCTGACCCAGCAGTGTCTGAACCAGGAACTGACTCTGGATCTGCTGGACAAGTTCAAGAATCCTGAGAAACACAAGAGCTGCGTGTCGACGGAGGACGACGACATGGAGGTCTGCATCAGACGCTCAGGGATTAAATACACCGGTCTCAGATTAGCTGCTCAGCTCCTTCCTCTGAAACTCTCTGTGTTTTCAGCTTTTTTTGTTTCGTTTCTTTGTGATCTAAGGTGGCGCCTCCTGCGTCGCTAAGAAGAATCCAGTCTATCAACAAACACAACCGGGCCGAGAGGACCAACTCCGACATCAGCTGTGAGAAACCCGCTGCGCTTTTGTGTTTTTAGTTTCACTGGAAGCTTCTCTGGACACATTTAACACCATCTCTGTCTGATCAGTCGAACAGATTTACACCCAGAGGCCGATGAAGACCGGATCACCAAACGTAACGGTGCGATTTCAGTTCCAGTTTCTTTGTTTCTCCTCGTCGGTTCTTGTTCTGAATGTTCTTAAAGGGCCGGTGTGCCAGAATATATCGATCAAAACTGTTAAAGTATTATATTATTATAAGTATTATAAGTATAGTATTATAAGTAGCTGTCTCTGTAATCAATGTGTTTCTTCAAAATTAAATAATACTGATCATTTTCTTACTTGATCAGTTCCTCCAGAATATTTGTGTCTAAAAATCTTACCAAGTTTTTTGTTTAGTTTCTAATGCAAATGTCTTATTACACTTGAAATAAGACAAGACTTCCTGAAAAGTAAATATTTAGCAAGATATAGGAGCTTGTTTTAAGTAAATAATTCCTGAATATGGATAGAAATGTAGTAGATCCATTGGCAGATTATTTCACTGATAGGAAGACATTTTTCCCATGTTATTAATTAATCTTCAAATGAAACTAGTATTTTAAGCAATTATTGACATAAAATAAGTTTCTGTATCTTTCTGAATAGAAAGATACAGAAACTTAAAACTTAAAAAATAATTTTTAATTCAAAACTTACTTTTAGTTTTGACTTAAAATAAGTTTTGACTTATTTTAAGGGGTTGCACTAGAATCGAGATAAAAATACTTTGTAAGATTTTGTGTGTTTGCAGTGTGTCAGATCCTTTCTCTTCAGTTTATTTTCAAAATATCTTTAAAATACCTTTCAGAATATTAATGCTACATTAACATGAATCTTGTAAACAAGGCTAGCTAGTTAGTTAGCAGTTCTCTAGCAAATACTGTGATGTAAATGCATCAGAAAATAGAAAAGCCTGAAAAATACAACAGAAACAGAATATAAAGATACTAACAGCACTGGGAGAGAATAAATTAGTTTTGCAAAGTCTATTTAAGGGATAAAAATGGGATTTTTCATTAACTGTCCACTTTAAGTTAATAATAATTGGGGGAAATATCAAATTTTTACCTTCATCAGATATTCCAGAAACATTTGATAAGTTTCATATGTTGGGTTTTCTTTGTTTCCACAGTTAACGCCGTCATCAGGATCAACAGGCAGCATCAACAGCCCATCCAGGTAACGAATTAATCCGATTAAATCCCAAATTAAAGCAATTTATCTGCAATAAACTGATTAACGTTTCCCCTTTCGCCTCTCAGGGATCAGGACTCGGACTCGGACGACTACGATGACGTGGACATGTGAGGAAATAAGAAAATTAAAAAATAATAACATGGATCTTGTTTTTTAACACTACATTTATTTTGTGTTTGGTTGTAAAATCATTAGTTTTATATTTTCTCTTTCTCTTTGTCCCTTCAGACCGACGATGCAGCCCTCATGGTGAGACGAACAAACTTTTCCTCATGTTTGTTTTATTGCTGCGTGACGATAGGAAACCTTTACAACAGAGTATTCCTTTATTTATGAGAATAAAGTCATATTTGTGAAAATAGACCAACAAAAAGTCAGAAAATTAAAAAAAAAGTTACATTTTAGTCAATAGAGAAAAGTCTCAGTATCCTGCTTTGGATTTTAATTTTATGATAATGTGTTAAAAGGTTAAGATTTTCCTTATATGTAACTTAACAAGATGCTCAACATTCCTCATTTATATATTTAAATAAGTTCTTATAAAATAACTACTTTTGTGTCATGTTCTCATGTTATTACAACTTTTTATTATTTCATCTTATTCTGGTAATATTATGACTTTATTATCTTATTTTGTCTTTTTTCCTGATAATATTCTAACTTTATTCTATTTTTTTGAGTCGTCGTGTAACACTTAGTTTGGGCCTCTGCCCGTTTCCTCCTTCACTCTGTGACCTTTAACCTTTTGGTCACCATCCAACGTCCAGCTGGCTGAATATTACATTAACCTGAAGAATAAGGGTTGATATTTTAGCCAGCAGTCACTGCGCTCCAGCGGTTTTTTACGATGTGGATATTTCACGCTGATGTTGCGATTTATTTCCGATAAATCGTAACGCCTCCGGCTTGTTTCCAAGGCAACTACTGACCCAGCCTTCTCTCTCCGACAGTCTCATAATGCCAGAAGACGAAACTCCTCCTCCGCTTCCTCCAAAGGTGAGAACCGACCCCAACGCCGAAAACGTTTTCTCTGAGCAGAAAAAGAAAGTACACCCCGGGTTTTTGGTGTCAGTAAAAATAAACCTGATCTGGACTTTAAATCTGACCTCTAACGTACAAAAACATCACAATGTTCAGTTTCATTACTGAAGATTCGTTTAAATACATGAATTTAACAAAATTACCTTTCATGACCTCTGGAAACAGCAGAACAAACGTTTGACGCCAATGTGTTTAAATTTGAAGAAGGTGGGAGGGACAAACTTCACTCATGTGCATGGAGAAACTAAGTACACCCTTGGTGTTTTGATCGAATTTAAGAAAAATCAGAAGCTTAAACTCCTCTGACTCCACCAGCCTTCGTTAGCCTGTTAGCCTGTTAGCCTGTTAGCTCAGGAAGATCAGAAACAGTTGAGCTAGCATGAATCGCTATTGAAGGTGAATATCAATAACCAGTAAAAATCTCAGATCATTTATCATTTTCTTTTCTCTGTTAAAGCCTTCAGGATCGGTCATTCTGTTACGGGACTTTTCGTCGTTTCTGTTGATCCGTTTTCACAAGTCGCTGTTTTCGTTTAGCCCAAAGCCCGGACCAGCTCGGAGGAGAGCATGGCGTCAGAGGACGACCGGTCGAGGAAACACGGATCCCTGTGTCCCCCTGCGCCCGCCCCGCTCATACGGACCTCCAGCGGGACGCACGTCCGACCCACGCCGCACCCACGGGCGTCACGACACTCAGGTGAGCCGAGCCAATCAGAGAGGGGCAAACCTCCGACAGGGGGATGGAGGGATGGAGACGGAGGGAAGGAGGAGGGGGGAAAGGAAAGAGAAGAAAAAAGTGGAGAAGTAAAGAAAAAATAAAGAAAAGGAAGAAAGTAAAGAAAGAAGACAAGGAAGGAAATAAATAAGGAAACAAGGAAGGAAAAGAATAAAAAAGTAAGGTAGGAAGGTGACTCACCTTAGGTGAGAAAGAAGAAAAGAGAAAAAAGGAAGGAAAAAGAAGGAACTTAAGAAAGGAATGGAGGGAAAGAAAAACAAAGGAGGGAAGAAAGGTAGAAGGAAAAGAAAAACAAAGGAGGACGGAGAAAAAAAGAATGAAGTAAATAAGGAAAGAGAGAAGGGAGGAAAGGAAATGCATAAAGAAGGGATAAAATAAGGAAAGAAAGAAAGAAAGAACAAGAAGCGACAAGACAGAAAAAATATCGGTTTTATTTATTGGACGATACCGATATATGTAAAAATGATGAATATCGTCCGATATCGATCTTAGCGTCGGTATGTAAATTTATCTCCAGTTCAGATTTAGTAAAAATGTTTTTGTGTTTTTTCTGTTTTTGTGATCTAGACCCTCCATCGTTACCGACCCAGATCCAAAACATCCCAGCTGACCCGGTTCCTCCAGAACTTCCTCCTAAAGATTTCAGAAGACGGAAACCGATATCAAAGGTAGGAAAGAAGACAAAGTTTTCGGGAAAATCTAATTTGTTTTTAGATCAGAGATCAGCAAACAGCCTAAAGAGATAAAAATAAACTTTATAAAAGTTAAATTACCTCCTGAAAAAGACAAACTGTCTTCTGATGAAACTCATTGGGGAAACGGCAAACATCTGATTTCTAGGTTCATTAAACAATAAGACGTTTATAAAAGCATAAGGTGTCTGGCCATCATTAAAAAGCCTTAAATGTATTAACTTAAAATAAAGATCTTAAAATGTTACAGATCTATAGGATCATCGGATCGCCTTTGTTCATAGAACAAAGGCTTAAAAAGTCTTAAATTCGACTTACTGAGACCTGCGGATACGTACGGGAGAAGATTAGAGCCCAAATCCCAACTTTAAACTCCAACGAGCCTCGGGTTGCAGACTGCTAATCTAGATTATTAAATATTAGCGATAGATCTGATCGTCTCTCAGTTCATCCCGTCAGATTTGTGAGTTTTTTCTCCGTCTTTGTTCCTCAGGATCTCCCAGAATGCCCCAGCCCCGTATTGAAGAAACCTCCTGTGAGTTCCTCCTCCATCTGAGCTTGTTTCATAAACTCATTTTAATTTGTTTTAATCTGAATCTCCTTCTCTCTTTCTGTCTTCAGGTCTATTTTAAAAAGATTTTCCACGGCTGCCCTCTGAAAATAAACTGCTCCACAACCTGGGAAAACCCGACGTCCAAAGGTTCCCGAACCGCCAGCTGTTTCATGTGTCAAACTTAAGGCCCGGGGGCCAAATCCGGCCCATCAGAGCTTCTTATGTGGCCCTTAGACTCCAGAGGCCAAATTACTTCAATCAGTCCCTCCTGTTTTTGTGACTGTGTGATCGCAGAAATTCAAATTCAATTCAACATTCAAAAAAACTTTACTGATCCCGAAGTAGATGAAAGTAAAAAAATTAAATCTTTTATTTTATCGGCCTAATGCCCCGGTCTGAGTGATGCTAACTCCCACCTGCAGGTGGCAGCATTTCTTTTGCTCCACTGCTGCCTCAGTTCCTGTCAAGGTGAAGCTCATGATCGATACGGCGAGTAACAGAACCACATTTATCGTCACACAGAAGTGAAAAATGAGCAAAATTTATTGCATATAGTTTTAAATTAGCGCCAGAGAATCTGAGATTTTGATTGCAAAAAATCACAAATAGATAATTTGATAAAAATTAACCCCGAGCCAAGTTGTGAAGTTATATATATATATATATATTTAGACTTACTAATATTTTCTACCTATATTAAAATAGATAACATGACCAAAAGTTATTTCTAATAATAATAATAATAATAATAATAATATATCAAATTTATATAGAGCTTTTTAAGACTCTCAAAGATGCTTTATAAGAGAAAAAAATAATTAAATCTAAATTTGTTCTAATTTTGAGTTTGAAGCTTTTTATCGACACTCGGCATCTGAGGAATGGAAAAAAGAAATACAGCAAATAGTATTAAAAATCAGTATAATTCTGGAAATAGGAAATTCACTGAAAGTATTTTTAAAATAATATATAAATAATGATAAATGGTTATTAAACAAGTACTAATACAATATTTTTTTTGATTGAAAACAGTTATGAAATCAAAGATGGACTCTCCAATCTAAACAAATGTTCGACATTATTTAATTTTAATAAGTCCTTACTGAATGCAGACACAGCTTTTTATTTTATTCTACCAGTTTAAAGGGTTTTAGAAATACGTTCTGGCCAACCGGCCCTTTAAGAACATAGGTGGTCTTTATATGTCCCAAAATGTTTACCTTCCTCCTCTTCGTCCTCTTCGTCCTGCAGAGCAGCACCTGATCATGGGGGCCGAGGAGGGGATCTACACCCTGAACCTCAACGGCTCCGAGGCGACCATGGAGCTGGTACGGTCTGCCTTAAACGCCAAACATTTAAACTGAATCAGATGTTTAAACATGGTGTTTGTTTCCTCTCTTCCAGTTGTATCCTGGGAAATGCTCCTGGGTTTACACCATTAACAACGTCCTCATGTCTGTGTCAGGTAAATAACAAGCTGGATAATCACAGCTGTTCAATTCAGATCAGTTTGGTTTATTTATGCAGCAGGAATTCACAACATGTGTCAACTCCAGGAATTTTACACAAAAATATCATTTAAATTCAATCAGATAAACTTACTAATGTTTTCTACAACAGCTAACAACGTTATTATGGCTTTTTAAGACACTCAAGGATACTTTGCAAGAGAAAAAAATAATTCTAATTTTGAGTTTGATGCTTTTTAGCGACACTAGGCGTCTGAGGAATGGAAATGAAAAACAGTTTTAAGAAGCAGTGCATTCAGCTCAGTTTGTTCATCAAATTAGTTTATTTTTTTTCTTTTTGGAGTTTAAAGTGAGTATTTAAGCACACTAAGTTATATTTGGTGTTTGGACTATTAAAATAAGCAATAAGCGTTTAAGCTTTTCCATTGCTAAACGACACATATTTACTGATATCTTTTGTTTGATGAGTAAAATTATATTATTTTAATTAATTATTAAATTACATTTAATTAATTTTTACACTGATAAATAAAATACATAAGACATTAATATGAATATTTCTCTATTTTTTTGTTTATTTAAAAGCTCATCCCTTAATTTTCACCCAACTTATTCATTGTCATTATCATTATTATGATTAGCAGTATTGATTGTAGTTTTTTGTTAAACCTTTCTTTTCCCTTACTGTAATAAATTGTAAATTAACGTGAAGCCAATGAATAAAATAATCAACATAGCATCTCAATCATTCATTTTTCCACAGGGTTTTACAAACGGAAAGCAAATATTTCAGGGTTTCCAAGCCTAAAATAAACAAAAATGTAGCCCTGACTGGAAAACGAAGTGAAAATCTTATCTGAAATAAAATAAAAAATACAATTCCTAAATTTCCCGGCTGGCCACAACACAGAGGAGAAATTAGTTAAAACAAAATGGCGGGAAACCACAAACAAACAAGCAAACAAACAAACAAACAAACAAACAAACAAACTCCCCATTTAAACAAACTTTCAAACAGAAAATGTTTGATAATCGCTCATTCTGTTGGAAGCGCTTTGCTTCCATCTGGTGGTCAAAGTGTGAACTGCATGCAGTTCATGGACATTAAGGTGGGAGAACATTTCAGTAAATAAAATTAACCCTTAGCTAATAACAATAATAATATTAGCTAAGGGTTAATTTCATATGTATACAACTTATTATATATTAAAATAGACAACATGTCACCAAAATTACCAGTCGTTTCTAATAATATATAATATTTATATAGAGCTTTTTAGGACACTCAAAGATGCTTTAAAAGAGAGAAAACAATTCATAATTCTACATTTATTCTAATTTTGAGTTTAAAGCTTTTTGAGTAATTGTAGAAATAGTCAATTCAGTGAGTGTATTTTGGTTATGAAACCTTAAATCAAAGGACATTACAAAAAATATCTAAATAATGATGAATAAAGTTACTGTATAAGTATATACCCCAATAAAAAACTATTTTTTATTGAAACAGTAAAGAAAAACTTCTGTAAGAGAAAAGCAAAGGGATATTTCAGTCATTAGCTGTATTTAAAACACTGCAGGATGAAAACCAATAATTGTTCAAAAATGTATGGTGAAATTCTCTTTCTAAAACTGATTTCATATTTCAAAGGTCCTGCTAGGACCTAATGGAACTGTACAGATACGGCATTTAAAACCCAGCGATGAATATTTTTATAGAATTTGACTCAATTTCAACATTTTATTTGAGCAAAAGCAGCATCAATAAAGTAATAAACTGTTTTTTCATTCCTAAAGTGTCTGGTGTATCTAATTAGCATCATAGCTACATTTACACTAATGGTGGGTGAAATGTTCCCACTTCTAATCTCTAATTAATTTACAGCAAATACATAAATAATAACATTGTTTGGAGAAATTAAATAAATAAAATCAGCCTTTAAAGGGTTAACCATCAAACCTGCAGCCTCAGCTGCAGCTAGCTCCTTTCTGCTGAAATTTGTGGATTTTATTAAAGGAAAATTCCTCTAAAACTGAAAGAAAACTGAATAAAATTGATTGTTTTCCAGGTAAATCGTCGCAGCTTCATTCACACTCACTAAAAGAATTATACGAACAGGCCAGGAAAGACCAGCGGATGGTTCCCTTATCGACTCACAGGCTGTTGTCAAGGTAACGGGGGCTTTGTTTCATCCGCCGTTTCATTTCCCAGCGAAAAGATGGAAGAATTCGCCACGCTAAAACTGTGTTTTGTTTAGAAAATGTCCGGTGACGAGCAAAATACCGGATACCAAGGGCTGCAAGACCTGCGCAGTCGGTGAGCAGGAAAACCCGAGTCACTGAACAGAGATCTGGATTTAATTTTCATTTAATGACGGATTTCTGATGCGTTTCAGATTAAAACTCCAGAGCTGTTTTTGTTTTTCCAGGGGGAAACCTGTTCCTCTGCTGCGCTCTGGACTCTAGCGTGGTTCTGCTGCAGTGGTACGAGCCGATGCACAAGTTCATGCTAATCAAGGTACGAGCATTTAAAAATGAACCACATGAACTCAGGAGACGCGCTAACGAGGGTAAAAATACGACTTTTAGAAAAGTTTTCTTTAAGGTCAGACAAGGACGGCAACTATCAATTATTTTAATAATCTATTATTCTAATGATTAATCGGTTATTCTAATGATTAATTGATTCTTCTGCTGATTAATAATTTATTCTGACGATTAATTGATTTTAAAAAACTGGGTAAAAAAATGTGGCTCATTCTACAGACTTTTTATTGAACCACTTCACCTTTTTATACAGTATTAGAAATTTAGTCAAATACTTTTTCAAATAGGAAAATAAACATTTTATTGCCTAAAACATAATAAAATAACAATCCTTTAGTGAACACTTGATCATTTGTAGCAAAGGATGCATCTGCAGTTAAAAAATATTAACGTGAAAAGTTCAGCTCTTTTTGTCAACTCAGCATCAATACAGCGTAGAGCTAATCTGTAATTTGATCAATAATTTGATGCTTATTTGGAGATTTTTACAGAATTTGAACCAGGTGAAGCTGAAACTACTACTTGATGAGTTCTGGGTAGAAAATACTTACAGACAGACGTTTTATTTTTTTAGCACTGGAAACTGAGGAATGGAAATGAGGAATACAGTAAATATTATTAATAAGCAGTGTAATTATATAGTAGTAGTAAATCCTATTAATGCATGTTGATTATGTGAAAGGCCTACTTGTAAGTCAATTTTGTCTCATTTCAAGTGAAAATCGGCAAAAAAAGATTTTGTTTTCGCAGTGTGACGATTAATCGATCGTAAGCTAGTTGACGATTATTTGAATAATCGATTAATCGTGTGAATGTTTCCCAGTGGGGAGGTCTGAGTGATCGCTGTCTCCCTGCCTTGCAGCACTTTGACTTCCCGCTGCCCAGCCCCCTGCGGGTGTTTGAGATGGTGGTGCCGCCGCTGCAGGAGTACCCCATGGTGTGCATCGGTGTGTCGCGCGGCTGCAGCCCCAGCACACCGGTCAGCGTGGAATACATCAACCTGAACTCCAACACGTCCTGGTTCTTCAGCTCCGGCATGGGTGAGCCGCCGTTCCCCTCTGGACGTTTCCCAGCAGCCACTGCGTCGAGTCGCTCACGGCGTTTCTGTCCCCACAGAGAAACCTTGTCCCGACGTCGTCCAGGTCAACCAGCTGGACGGAAACTCGCTGTTGGTGCTCATGGAGCGTAAGTCCCACTGTTACCGTAGCAACACTAACGACATAACAAAAACCGGAATAAATAAAAACAGTAATTAATGGGGGAAAAACTAGAAGTAACATTATGCAATTATTGGCAATTATTAATGTAATATCCTTCGTTTTTGTTTCTATGAATCTGTTTATTAGTCTTTTTTTACCCACACAACCAGCTTACGTCAATTTACGGCACTCCGTACTGCAGAGCCCTCAAAACGGCGGCAGCAAACATTGGAGTAAAACACCAGTCAGTTAGCTTTCAACAGTAATTAATTATATTTATTGAAAATACTGTCATCTGTTTAGTATTCATTACCCAAACTACATATACATAGTCACAATACTTAGACCTTTTTCAATTCTGCACCGAAAAATTAACCAAAGTTTAAAAAAACCTGAAACTAAACAGAATATTTAACTAATAAAAACTAGCAATTACTAGTAAAAAGTAATTAAAACTAACTGAAGCAGCCAGACCTGATGTATAATAGCTGGACGATTTTCTGATTTTTATTATTGTCCTTTTATTAAATAAATTGGCTTTTTTTAGTTTAAACATAAACAAAAACTCAGCAAATTTTGCAGTCAGCTGTGCATGAAATTAAATTTATTCTCCTGATTCAGTTAAATTTATGGTAAAGGTAGTAAATTTGGTAGAACTTCCCACGGTCTAGTTAAAGTTTCTTGCGCCATCACTCTACGACAAATAAGCAGTCGCCCATCTTGGATTTTAGCTAACCTTTCTCAATATTTTCTTCTTTGTTCCTTTTTCTTTATTTTATTTTTCCTGTCTTCCTTCATGTTTGTTTTTTCCTTTTTGTTTGTATTGTCAGGTATTTTCCTTTAATCATTTTTCCTCAAATGTTTCTATTTTTTCTTCTGTTTTACCTGAAATTATTTTTGTTTTATTAATTTTTTTATTTTTCTTTCTTGTCCTTTTTTGCTTTATTTTGTTTTCTGTATTTATTCAGTTTTTTATTTAATCAGTTTTTCCTCTGTTTTTCTAATTTTTATTCTTTTTTCTATTTTCAATTTAGATTTTTCCTTTAATTTTTGTTTCACTTTTTCTTATTTTTTATAATTTTTCCTTTTTCTCTTTATATTTTTTTCTATTTTTTCTTTTCCACTTTATAATTTTTTCAGTTGTTTTTCATTCTTTTTTACTCTCTTTTTTCTCTTTTCATTTACTTTCTCACTCTTTTGTCTGAACTCTGGTGGGTGGATCCTCCGTTTGCCACTTCTGTAGCGTTTTAACTCCTGTTTTTTCTGCAGGGTCGGTTCAAGTCGTCAACCTGGAAGGAGAGCTGAAGACGAACCGACATCCACCTCAGGAAACCATTTTCTCTCATGACGTTGAATCTATAGGTGAGAAAAACCATCAGTCAGCTGATAAATACTGATCAACTGAATGATCAACTGTTATTATTCTCACTGAATGGCCAAAATACGTCCTGTTAGTCCCATGCAGATGTTCTAAACTCCTTCATTATGAGTGATTATAATTATCAAGCATATTAAAAGTACATTTTTGTCTGCAGTGTATTTTGAAGACACACTTTTGGCTGTTTGGCGTCACGGCTGGCAGAGGAGAACGAAAAGTTTCACTGAGGTTCTGGACGAAATGACGGATCACAGGAAGATCTACAGGATGGTGAAGTCAGACAGG
This sequence comes from Poecilia latipinna, assembly GCF_001443285.1. NCBI lineage: Eukaryota > Metazoa > Chordata > Actinopteri > Cyprinodontiformes > Poeciliidae > Poecilia > Poecilia latipinna. The sequence goes on along the minus strand of NW_015113468.1, from coordinate 119,748 downwards.
TAGGCTGCTCACCTGCTGCTCTCTCAAGTTATAGAGTCACTGAGGGACGGCGGACATGATGGTTTCTGTTTATGTCAATGATTGTCTAGTTTTCTTTTTTGATAAATTTGCAGAAAGTTCATTTCTGGGTTTTTCTGTCAAGACGCTGAGTGTTCATTCATGGGAAATAATTTGAGCTTTTTTTATTTTAGCTAAATTTAAAGGGTTCTGAAAACTTTCTGAAACCGCTGAGCATTTTTATAATAACTGAAGGTGACATAGTAACTCGGTTGTGCTATAAAGTGACTCTGTTTGCCTGGAAACATAATATCTCCCCTTCAAAGAGCATTTCATCTGTTTCTTTAATTATTTTTTTCAGTATTGTTCTCATTTGATATTAAATATTTATTGACGAAAAAGAAACACAAGATATTTTAGGGTGTCTTCATATTTTAAGTTCAGCGTTCATATTAGTGCTTGAATCCTTGAAAATTGTGCTTTTGGGGTTTGGAAAGTTTTTGATTTCTGTATAAAGTCCTTGAAAGTTCCTGATATTCAAACTGCTCAGTTTTGTAATAAAGTGCAGATCTAATGTTTGATTAAAAGCCTAAATTTGGATAAAATTACTCGGTTCAAACCAGATATTTTCATCCACCTAATAAAGAGACTTTTTTCTCACCGTCTGAAGTTAAATCAGAGTAAATTTTTCTTATTTTAGGACAATTAGGATCACAAAAATTATTTCTATTTGCTAAATGCCAGAAAATTTAGCAAGAACTCTTTTTTCTTTGTTTTTTTGTGACTTTTTCTGTATTTTGTTTCTTTGTTCTTGAAATAAAGGTTGTCTTCCATTCCACATGGTTAGCAACATTATTGAAATTGGCATTTCAGAATATATATGTATATATATTGTTATATTTTAATTTACCCAGAATACTTTCACAAGACTGTTAATAATAAATGATATCATATGATAGTGAGTTAAAACTGTGTTTTTTTAGATCATTTTTGTTGTTTTTATCTGCAGAGTTTGAAAACGTACCTTGGAAAGTGTTTGAATTTTGCGGAATGAGGCGTGTTAATTAGTTTTAGTTAGTTAAATCTTTTGTTTTGTCCTGCAGGATGGTGGTGCTGGAGACGCGTCAGGTCGAGGACCAGCTCGGACTCTCCAACCTTTATCTTCTGGAAGTCGCTGAGAACTACGTCCTGCTGCCCTGACCCTCCGCCGCAGCGACTTCCTGTTTCCCAGAAATCACCTGGAAATAAAAAACAGACAAAAAACAGCAGGCAGAACATTTGTTGAACATTTGCTGCGACTGTCCCAGTATCTTATCTTGAGGCAGAGGAGGAAGTGACGACACGAGGAGCTCTTCTCCCTCGGTCAGAGGGAGCCTGCTCTTTATTTATGCTCTTTTCCACTCTGAGACGCCAGAGTACTGAGAAAACCCTGAAACCGAGAGAAGGAAGGTCCCACTGCAGCCTCCTTCCTGCACAGTGTTATTGATCACAGCCTGCAGGGACTGACAAAATGGCTTCCATACGTTTCCACAAACAAGCTGCTGTGCTGCGTTGTGTGACCTGAGCTTGTGTGTCAGTGTTGCATCGTGTGTGTGTGTTACTGCCGTTACACTCTAATAAAGGTAAATAACACAACATGAGGCTGCCTGGGTGTCATTTCAAGGGATGGGAGATGAGCTGTATGAAGCTAAATTGGGGCCACAAAGTTTGTTAAAAAAAAAAAAAAAAGCTGAAAAAAAAACTTTAAATCTGAATGGTAGTTTTGAACTTTTATAAGTTTCAATTATTTTTAGTTTTGAATCTTTTTTCCAGTTTAAAAACTCTTCTCTTTAAAACATTTTTTGGTTTCAAAATATTCTTTTTCAATTTCAAAATTTATAGCTCCAATTTAGCTACACATTGCAGGAATTGATAATATTCTCAAAATTTTCTTACTCTAAAGTTTAGATTTTTTTTCTGGCAAATTTTCAAGTTTTGAAACTCAGAAATTGCAGATTTTTTTCTAGAAAACATAAAACCTATGAGATTAATCGAAAATTCTGGCATTTGTTTTTTACTTCTCAAACGAAGAAATTTCCAAGTTTTTTTTCTCTATGTTTTTTGAGAGTAACAAAATAAAATTGAGAGTTTTTTCTGGTAAATTTTTTAGACTGTTGGATTTTGTAGAATTTTTGGAGATTAATCTCAAAATTTCCGAGTTTTGTAAAGCAAATTTTTAACCTCTGCAACTCAGAAATTTCTGAGTTTTCTAGAAAATTTCTAAGTTTAATCTAAAAAAAAAAAAAAAAAAATTTAAAAAAAAATTTGTTTATTTTTTTTTTTGGCA
>NW_015113468.1:114093-114358 GCF_001443285.1 Poecilia latipinna | reverse complement strand
GTTTTAAACTCTGGAAATCAAAAAATTTTGAGTTTTCTAGAAAATTTTTTAGTTTAAATTAAAAAAAAAAAAAAAAAAATCTAAAAAAAATCTGATTAATTTTTTTATCTGGCAAATTTTGGACTTTTTAAACTCAGAAAGGTCCAAGTTTTTTTTTTTTTCTCAAAATTTTCTGAGATTAATCTCAAAATGTCAAAAAAAAAAAAAAAAAAAGTTTTTCAGAAATTTTTTTCAAAATTATTATTTTTTGTAAATTTTTGGATTT
>NW_015113468.1:99233-110576 GCF_001443285.1 Poecilia latipinna | reverse complement strand
AAAAAAAAAAAAAAAAAAAAAGATTTCTAGCAAATTTTTCACAAATTATTATTTTCTGGCAAATTTTGGACTTTTCATATGTTCGCTTCACTAGAAAATTTGAGACTTTTTGGCGGAAGTTTACTCTTTTTTTCTATCAGCAGCCCTAATGCGCCGTGGTTTTTGTTGTTTTCCATGTGTTTTAATTGGACCGCGGGTTTCCCAGCTGGTCCGGTTCGGTGCCACTGGGTGACCCAGCCCGGATGTCTTGTCTCTATCCGCCCTCCCTCGGACCACCGACGCAGTGCCAGGCCCGACCAGCAGCAGCAGACGCACCGCGCCTCACGCACTCCACGCACACTGGAAGCCAGCGGGAGGATGCTGCTGCTCGCACCGGCTCAGAGAAGCTTCCTCCGCGGGGTTCGGCTGCAGGCGGCGGCGGCGCGGCTGTAGGATGCACCGGACCGGACCGGGTGTGCTGGAGCGGGCCTGGCTGAGCTCGGCTGCTGCTCTCCTCCATCACCATCAGTCCTGATTCGGTTATTTTATTTTTTACTCCCATCGCAGTGTTTTTATTTCCAGGTCAGAACCAGTGTTTCCTGTGCGGTCGTTTGCACTGAAAATGGCCGGAGATGGCGGCGCTCTGAAGGATATCAATGAGATTAAATCCCAGTTCCGGACCAGAGAGGGCTTCTACAAGCTGCTCACCCTCTCCGACTCGCAGCAGCGGGGCGGCCTGCCGCGGGGCCCGACCGCTGGAGCCACGCTGGGGCCCGGCGCAGGACCCGGACCGATCCCCGGCGCAGGGGTCGGGCTGCTGCAGGGGCCCGGGGCCGCCGCAGCCTCGTCCTCCTCCAATGCGGCGGCCAACTCCTCCCCGGCGGGCTTCCTGCCGCCTGTCCGGGTCTCCATGGTAAAGCTGCAGCCCGAAGACCCGAGCGAGGAGTCGGAGCGGGTGTGCTTCAACATCGGCAGGGAGCTGTATTTCTACACCTACACCAACATCAAGAAGGTGAGCCTCCGGGGCGCCGCTTTAGCCCAGCCTGCTAACCTGCTGGCCGCCGAGTTTCAGCCGGTTTTCATCGCGGGGCCTCCTGGATGAGGGGCGGCCAAAATGGATGCAGAGTCCGAGGAATCTGCAGAAGGGCCCCGGTGATGCTGGAGGAGCAGGAAGCCAGCATCCAGCTGAAATACTCCACGCAAACTCACTCACTGGCTGCGTTTAAAATGAACCGTAACAACCATAACAGAACATAGAAAATTTTTATTTCTTAATGGAAACAAGAAAATTTAGGAAAAACTCCTGAAGGCTTTTGCGCTGTAGGATGAGGTGGTTATTTCGGCGGTATTGATTTACATCCATCTATCTTTGTATTTTGGAAAACTGTAATGGAAACACTTTTAGCGTGACACAAGTTACATGATCAACAGCCGGATCTTACTACTGGCGGAAACGACAAAGAAGACGACAGGAAGCAGCAGGAGGATGATGGTTTGTTTTTGCAGCTGGCTCCTCCAGAGCTCTCACAAACTGCGTGTCCATTAACCCTAAAACTGAGCAAATTTATAGAAGAAAATTTATTTGCTAAATTGAAACAGCCATTTAAAAACAAAACTTGTTTTTTTGATTAAAAGCTATTAATGCTTTTAATGAGGTGGTTTTTCAGCCGTTTTGGAATAGACTTATTTTGCAGAAGTGGAATAGAAACATTTTTTTCGCAGGAGATAAATCCATAATTCAGCCATGACCCTCATCATGTATCAGCCAATCAGAGGAGACCTCGATGTTTATTCGGGTGTGGAAGCCACAAGCTCCGCCTACTTGGGAGCAGCTCGGTATGCTGCGTTTTGAAGAAACAAACCATCATCTCCTACCATCGTCCTACTTCCTGTCTTCTAATTCGTCATTTCTGCCAGTGGTAACATCCAGCTGTTGAAAGTATTTCTGCTGCAGTTTTGTAAAATACATCTATTTTTATAAGGCAGAAAAATCACCTCATCCTTAGACCTGTTATGATAACATGGCTACTGGATGACAAATTGTCCCAGAAGTTATTGCAATAAATGATAATATTGTTATTTTGAGACTATTTTCACGTAATATAATGATAATAATGCAAGAACACATTCTCACTGACCAATAAACTTAAAATTTTAAGTGAACATTGAACACTGGAACTAGAAGACATTTTAAATATCTAAAATAAACAAAACAACAGAAAGTCTCTGTAAAATAAGGGTTAGTTGAGTCCAAAGCAGAAGACTGAAGATTTTTATCATCCAGTTTTTGGTAGGAAGAGGAAAACGATTAGTCATGCAAATTAAAATTATTGAGATCGTTTTTATTTATCATGTGATTGATTTATTAATTACTGTACCAGGTCTACTGGTACAGGATTATTTCCTAGTGGCTTTGCAGCTGTTGTGGCCAGGAGTCTCTCCTCAGTGACCTTTCTGCCCTGCAGGCCGTGGACCTCAGTAAACCCATAGACAAGAGGATCTACAAGGGGACCCAGCCAACGTGTCACGACTTCAACCAGTACTCGGCCACGGCGGAGAGCGTGGCGCTCATCGTGGGCTTCTCCGCCGGCCAGGTCCAGTACCTCGACCCCATCAAGAAGGAAACCAGTAAGCTCTTCAACGAGGAGGTACGACTTCTGTCGCATTGATTCAGTTTTAGGGGAAATCTAGTTTGTCTAATAGATTTCTAGTTTATTAAATCTACAGTGTGAAGCTTCTTCTTCAGACCAGCGACTTACAGATCAAGGTCAAAATTCCCTTTAACACTCTGCACTGCAAAAACACAAAATCTGACCAAGTAGTTTTGGTCTAATTTCTAGTGCAAATAGTAACTTAAAAGTAACATTTCAGCATGAAATATGAGCTTGTTTTAAGTCAATAATTCCTTAATTAAAAGCCAAAAGCTACTTGTTCCATTGGCTGATTATTTCACTTATGACATTTTTCCCATGTCGTAAGTGAAATAATCAGCCAGTAAAACTAAAACTTTTACTGGATGACACTTCATGACATTTACAGACTCCTTCATTACAGTGCCACATCTTATGCATAAAGGATTCCCAAAAACATTTATGAAATAACTGTTACATACTTTTCACTTTTTAATCTGTGTGTATTTTCATAACAAACAAACTTTGTGTTATTTTCTTCCAGAGGCTGATCGATAAATCCAAGGTGACGTGCCTAAAATGGCTGCCCAAGTCGGAGAACCTGTTCCTGGCCTCCCACGCCAGCGGTCACCTCTACCTGTACAACGTGGATCATCCGTGTGGAACCACCGCTCCGCAGTACTCGCTGCTGCGGCAGGGCGAGGGCTTCGCTGTTTACGCCTGCAAGAGCAAGACGCCGCGCAACCCCCTGCTGCGGTGGGCCGTGGGCGAGGGCGGCCTGAACGAGTTCGCCTTCTCGCCGGACGGCGTCCACGTGGCGTGCGTGGGTCAGGACGGCTGCCTGCGCGTTTTCCACTTCGACTCGATGGAGCTGCAGGGCGTGATGAAGAGCTACTTCGGCGGGCTGCTCTGTGTTTCCTGGAGCCCCGACGGGAAGTACCTGGCCACCGGCGGCGAGGACGACCTGGTGACCGTCTGGTCGTTCGCCGAGAGCCGGGTGGTGGCGCGCGGCCACGGCCACAAGTCATGGGTCAACGTGGTGGCGTTCGACCCCTTCACCACTTCGCTGGAGGACGACGAGCCGATGGAGCTCAGCGGCAGCGAGGAAGACCTCCACCAGGGGGCGCAGAATAACTCCACGCACTTCGGCCGGGTGCGGACGAGCAGCACGCTGTCGCGGCTCTCGCGGCACAGCTCGAAAGGCGGCGGCTCGCCGTCCGTCACGTACCGGTTCGGCTCGGTGGGTCAGGACACGCAGTTCTGTCTGTGGGACCTGACGGATGACGTGCTGTACCCCCGCCTGCCCCTGTCCCGCGCCTTCACCAACACCTTCGGCCCTTCGCTGCCCAACTCTGGCAGCGGAGGGGTCAACAGCAGCTCTGGCGGCGGCGGGATCGGAGGCGTGGAGGGGCACCATCACCCGCCGGGCGCCAACACCGGCAGCGCCAACCCGCCGACGCTTCCCCTGCCGCTGCCCCGCTCCCTGTCCCGCTCCAACTCCCTGCCCCACCCGGCGGTGGCGAATGCCTCCAAGGGTCCGGGCGCCTCCGAGGGCGGCGGCGGTGGCGGCGGAGGAGGGGGCAGCGGCGGCGGGGGCAACAGCGCCCCCTTCAGCATCGGCCGCTTCGCCACGTTGTCCCTGCAGGAGCGCAAGTCGGACAAGTCCGGGAGCGGCGGCGTGGAGAAGGAGCACAAGCGCTACCACAGCCTGGGCAACATCAGCAAGAGCAACGACAAGATCAACGTCGCCCCCCGCAGCAACCGGCTGGACGGCGCCAAGGTGCTGGGTACCACGCTCTGCCCCCGCATGCACGAAGTACCGCTGCTGGAGCCGCTGGTCTGCAAGAAGATCGCACACGAGAGGCTGACCGTCCTGGTGTTCATGGACGACTGCATCATCACGGCCTGCCAGGAGGGCCTGATCTGCACCTGGGCGCGGCCGGGGAAGGCGGTACGTCTGCACCGAGGCGTCACGACCAAACACTGCAACCAAACAGGCTAACAGTTGAAGGTTCCTGCTGATCTGTGATGTTAATCTGAACATGTTCCCTTGAGGAATGGAGATTTCGACAGAGCATTAGAGCCGCTTCAGATAAAAACTGGAGTAAATTTACATCAAAAAACTCAAAAATTTTCTAGAAAAAACTTGGAAGTTTCTGAGCTTCAGAAGTAAAAAAAAACGTTGCTAGGAAAAAAAAATGAAATTTTGAGATTCAATTTTTATAGAAGAAAACAAGTAAAACACTTTCAACTTTTGAAACTCAAACATTTCTTAGATTAAGCTCAAAATTTACATTTTTTTAGAGATTTTTCACTTTTCAAACTTAGATATTTCCTTGTTTTTCTCAAAAATTTCTGAGATCTCAAATTTATTTTTTTTCAAGCAAATTTTCAACTTTTCCATCTCAGAAATTTTTATGTTTTTTCTAGAAAATTTTTAATAATCTCAAAATTTCTGATTTTCTTCTACTAACATTTTTAAGTCTTTTCAAATTTCTTTTTTTTGTTGTTGTTCAAAAAGTTTCTGGGATTAATCTCAATTTTTTTTTCTAGCAAATTTTTGACTTTTCCAACTCTTTTTTTGTAGACAATTTTACTAGAAATGTTTTGACTTTTATATTTCAAAGTGTTTTCTATAAGATGTCTGGCTTGATGGCAGGAACCTGCTGCAGTTTAACAAGGAATTAAAGAAGAAGAATAAAATGTTTAGACCTTTATTTATGTCTGATTCCGTTTTTTTCTCTTTCAGAACCTGGCAGCACAGAACGGGAACTCTCCGAGTGGAACGGTGGTATAGCTGGAGGAAAAACTCTGCACTCATCCCTCCTCCTCTTCTGTTTGACGCCTCCTTCCTCTTCTTAAACCTCCTTTTGGGGCCAACGACCAGAACCAAACCCTCGGCGTCTCTGATCGCTGAAACTCTGACCCTGACTCCTGGACTTTCTCTGAAAAAAAAAATCTCATATTTATTTCCGTTTTATGCAAAACTTACAAGTCGGTATTAGAGAAACGGGGTTATGCAGAATAGTTTTGAGCTGCTAGTGTCTTACCTGCAGCAGACGGGAGTCAGAGAGATTTCAGGTGAAACTCTGAGAACAGGAACCATCCAGGAATTATGACTGAAATCCTTTAAATGCTTAAATTTATGTTTTAAATGTGCTTAAAATTTAATTTTTTACTTTAAGTTGGATCTGTAGAAGTCTGCAACCTTTCAGACGTAAAGTTTTATTTGAAGTTTTATCCCTGGAGGAAGCCGTTTGTTATTACCAAGTATGCAGAGAACATCTTCCAGATGAGATTTCTCCTGACTGTCCAAACACCTGACTGCTGCGTACTGCAGGTTAGATACTGACTGCTAACACAGACACCAGAAAAAGAAAGTGCACCCTCTATAACTATTTAAATCCAACCTCAGGAGGGGAGAAACACATCAGGTTCAACACTGTCATTATTTATTACACAAAGACGAATCCTAAATATACAATCTGTGTGGTGAAAAAGTAAGTACACCCTTTATATACGGGGGTTTCAGCCTGGTGCTGCTAATCAAATGCAGAGAAGCGATGGAGGAGTGGAAAACATTTTAATCAGCTGTAAGGTCACTTCAAATTCAAATCCCACAACACACAGAAACCCCAAATCTCCAACTCAACCCCTACAGGCTGCAGTTAGCATGCTTAAAGGTCAAAGTTCATGACTGGATGGCTCTAAAGTCGCTTGTTCCTGAAAAGAAATGGCAGAATGAGTCAAGTTTGCCAAACTGCATCTGACTGAACCAGAAGATTTCTGGGATAACGACTTTGGTCAAATGTAGGGCTGAAACGATTAATCAGATTCATGGTGATTAATCAACGTTTGAAATAAACTAACATTAGTAATCAATTAATCATTAACTGAAGTATACAGTATACTGCTAAAAAGCTATTTACCTAAAGAAAAACACAGAGTATTAAATAAGTCAAAACTGTACAAAAAGTAAAAGCATTTTGGATTTAAGATAAAGATAAAATATATTTTTCTGTAAATCTTTTCTACCCAGAACTCCTCAAATCATTTTTCAGCTTCAACATTGTTCAAATTCTTTAAGACAAACAAAAAACGATCTCATATTAATCATCATTTGCGATCCAATTATTAATCTGTTAATCCAAAAAACATAGAACTGATTTTTTTCAAGAGTATTTTTTTAGCTGCATGTTCATCCTTTCCTAAAAATAATAATTTAAAGAATTCTGCTTTTGGATCTTAGGCTCCAAAATGTTTATTTTCTTATTTGCATTTGTATGTATTTCTGATATTGTATAAAATAATCTTTGGTGGTTCATAAAAAATCTGCAGAATGTGCCAATTTTTTTTAATCTAATTAATTGTTGAAATAATTGTTTTTTTTTAAATAATTGTAATTTTCAGCTGAAGTTAAATTGAATAATGCTGAATATGAAGCACAGTGGAGGAGGAGTGATGCTCTGGGCTGCAGTTCTGCTGAAACAAATCTCAAAGTTTCTCCACTGAGATCAGATGACGTTAGGTCAAGTGGTGTACTTAGTTTTTCCACACAGTTTTTCTGTTTCAGTTTGCTCTCTGTCAAAGTTCGGATGTTCTCCCGGTGCAGCTGAGCGTTCTCTCTGGGAACTCCGGCTTCCACAAAGAACACAAAACTCTGGAGAGTTAAAAGAGGGTGTACTTTCTTTTTTCTTCATGTCTTTGATGAGAAACAGTTAAAAGTGAGTTTGGGATCATTTTTTTCTGGGTTTTTATATTTTTCTCCTCCATCTTTGTTTCTGATTGAGCGTTTCTCGTTTAGGTTGAGCTGGATTTAAATGCTGCAGCGTTCAGGACGAATTCTCCGCCTTCTTTCCGCTCCTCTTCCTCAGCAAAGCCTCGGCTTCATCATGCAACAGAGCCACGGTCGTTTCCTTTATTTATTTTTGCCACAGGACTGCGTAGTAATTTATACTGTAAATATTAAAAGCTCTATAAACGCAAACGGGAGAGAATGACTCTGCAGCGACGGAGGAGAAAAAAAACAAGATTATTAATATATGAAGAAGCTTCTATTGTACATAAAGTGACTGTCTGCTGTTTAGGGAGCCTGGAAATGCCACTGTGTTTTTATTTGGTGTTTTTGACGGAGCGGTCCGGGTTCATCCTGCACACAGACACACACACACACACACACACACACACACGAGCCCGTCACGGTGTAGCATCACTGTCACCTGAACTGCCTCTTGCAACATTTTGCACATCCAATAAATCCACAGTGCACAGCTGCGAGCGTTGGGGGGAAACGTTGCTTTGAAGAAGGAAAAAGAAACCTGGAAATCTGAATCACTTCTGTTTGAATTTAAGATGCAGTTTAGAAGCCTTAAGGAGCCGGCCAGAGACATAAGCAAAATATGCTGCAGCTTAGCGGCTCCACATTGAAAAAACACAAAATATTTCCAACTATCTTTGGTGTAGTTTCTAGTGCAAATATCTTAAATAAGACAAAACTTACAAGTAACTTTTCAGCAACATATAGTAGTCAGTTATTATTTGAAGTTGCAGAATGTAACTTCTATTTTAAAAATGTTTTGATTTTTATATTTTTGTTGGTGTTTTCTCCATGTCAGTTTAGGAGACATAATTTGTGAAAAAATAAATAAATAAAAAATCAAGCTCCTCTTCCTTCTCCCAGTGCTTACTAGAAACAACCAATCAGAGTCAGAAGGCGGGTCTTAGCGCTGTCAGTCATGCTTGTGTGCATCTCTGCTACCCTGAGCTAGCAGATTGTGTTGTCAATGCTAATGCTAGTTAGCATAGCCACTGATGACAGCAGATAAATAGTTTCCTGCAATGGTAGATTGTTTCTCTACTGTTAGCACATTTAGCAATGAGTACATGAGTTGATTGACAGCGCTAAGCCCCTCTTGGCTCTAATTGGTTGTTTTTGATGGTTTTCTTCAGAGGCCAATAGCATCTCAGGGAAGAGGTGAAGGAGGTTGACCTTTTCACAGATCATCTGTCTGATAACCTGTTACAACATGGTGACAGTTTTAGCAAATATCTAAAAAATATTTAACTTTTATAAAAGTTACACACTGCAGCTTTAATATATTGATGAAAATATTAAAGTTTATTGTTGAGAAAGCAAAAAAAAAATAAAAAAATAAATCGCAGTAAACTAATTTATGTTTTTAATTTAGTGAATTTTGTGACCCTCCAGCAGTTTCAATTTGCCAGTTTTGGCCCCAAGAGTTTGGACACAAAGAGATAACATGGGAAACACGTACGGAGGTATTTTTGGTCCAAAAGTATTTATGACGTTAAAGTTGCAGAGAAAAATTCTCTAGGAATTTTGTAATTGTATATTTTTTTTCCAGTGTTTCACAAATACAAAACAACAATTACAGATTTGTTTTGGATCATTTGGTGTTTTGGATCAATTGTATTTTTTAAGTGCAACTTAAAAAATACAATTAAAGTCTAGTATTTAAGAACTTGGACAGCCATAACTGCTGCTTTGTTTTTGTGAAAGACTGAAAAAAATCTAGAGTTACAAAACTTATATTGGATGTTTTTTCTCTGCAACTTCAACTTCTCAGTAACAAGGCACAAATAATTTTGCACCAAAAATTCTTCCATAGATAAAATATTGCTCAAACAGTATTATGGGATTGTTGACCTAAAACAAGCTACTATTTGCTGAAAAGCTACTTGTAAGTTAGCTTTGTCTTACTTCTAGTGTAGGAAGATGTTTACTGTAAAAACTAGGAACAAAATCCTTGGTAAGGTTTTGTGTTATTGCCGTGTTTGGCCACCAGGGGACAACCAGGAGCACTTGAATCAGGGTTCCCATAGGAACTCTGGAAAACTCTGGAATTTGAATCCGGTATTTTCCAGGTTTGGATAAATTTGGGAAAATAAAACAGGAATTTGCAGATATATTTATATTTTCAGACTTTTATTCCTTTAAATCCCTCTTTCTCCTCCTTTTGAATTTCCTCTGTCCGTCCCTCCTTTATATCTTCCCTCATTTCTTCTCTTTTTTCTTCTTTCCTCCATCCTTTCCTCCATTCCTTGTTTCCTTTTGTCCTTCCTTCCTTTCCTTGGTGTCGTTATGTAACAGATTAAATCACAAAGCAGGAAATGGATCAGAGTCAAAGATTTGTGTAGAATTTAAAAGAAGCCCAGATATTATTAGTCACTTTAAATATAATAAATCATATTTTTTTTCAGTTATAAAATGTAAAGATCTATTTAAACATTCAAAGAAAATAAATCATCAGGTTGAAAGTTTAATATTATTTTAAATTATGATTAAATGCACCAGATTTGAAGTTTCTGCTGCTTGTGTCTGAGCCGGAGTCACATTTAGTGAAAAACTAAACAAATCTTTTAGTTTCACTTTTTCCGCTTGTACATAGAAAAACAAACATGAACATTAAGTTCTGGAAAATTAAGTTGTCCCCTTCTAAAGCTGACTCATGTGAAGTGTTAGTTATTTATCAGACATGTTTAGTCCCACCGTATTACAGCTCATGTTAAACAATCAAGCAGACATTGCAGAGATCTGTGTTCACAGAGCAGGCAGATAAACACAAATCAGATGTTTTTCACAGCAGTCCGAACAGCCAGTTCTACCACGGTGTATTAGGGCCGTATTAAACCTAAAAAAGGAGTAAATTTCTGCAAACATTTTGAGGAAAAAACAAAAAACTTTCTGATCTCCGAAAATCGAAAATGTTCCAGAAAAAAACTCAGACATTTTTGAGAAAGACCTTGAAAGTTTTTAAGTTTGAAAACTTCAAAATTTGCTTGGAAAAAATCTTGGAAATTTCTGAGTTAAAAAAAAAAAAAAAAAAAAAAATTCTAGAAAAAAAATGCAGAAATTTTTAGATTAACTTCAGAAATTGTCTTGGAAAAATTTGAAAATTTCAAAATTAGAAAAATTTTAAATTTCTAGAAAAATCTGAAATTTTGAGACTTAGCTCAGAAACTTTTGAGAAAAAAAGTGAAATTTCTAACATGGTGAAAATACGATTTTAAAAAACGAACTCCCCCTTTTTTCTCTATGGCAGCCTAAATACACCAAATTATTGCTGTTTATTTTGTTTTACTGTGTAACTTTACAAACGGCAGCCCACAAAACGCCTGGATTCCTGGGTTAGTTTGTGATTCAGGGTTAATTTGTGCGTTTCTCATGTTTGTTGTCAAAGCTTGTCCTCTGAGCTCGGCTTAGAACTGGATCGTGGTTCTGGAGTGAGTTTCAAATCAACACCTTTTCACATCATTGAAGGCAAACGGCATCCGTCTGGGTTTCTGCTACCTGTGCGGTTTTTCTTTTAAAACACTCTGATCACAAACACTGTCAGAATAAACTGGATTATCTCGTCTCCCTGCGGTTTCATCTCTTCCTTGGTTCTCAATAGTTTATCCAATTAAAAAATACTTCATTTATTCCAAAGGAGAAAATACGTTGTTTTTTTTATTCATACCATCTATCTTTAAAGTAGCGGTAAGTAACATTTACAAATTGTTTTTTTTTTATATATATGTATTTTCCCTTTGGGATCAATAAAGTATTTTTGAATTTAAATGAATAAAAAAATTTTTTGCAAACGTTTCATACTCTTAGCGCTATCAATTAACCTCATGTACTCGCTGCTCAGCATGCTAATATCGGAGAAACAATTTACCGTTCCAGAAAAACTGTTTATCTGCAGTCATGTGTGGCCATGCTAACTAGCCT
>NW_015113468.1:12964-95225 GCF_001443285.1 Poecilia latipinna | reverse complement strand
AAGACCACAGTGGTGCCTGTGGTCATCGGGGCCCTCGGGGCAGTCACCCCCAAACTGGAGCAGTGGCTCAAACAGATCCCAGGAACAACATCAGACATCTCAGTCCAGAAATGTGCAGTTCTAGGCACAGCCAAGATACTGGAGGAGAACCTCAAGCTCCCAGGCCTCTGGTAGAGAGAGAGAGAGAGAGAGAGAGAGAGAGAGAGACCCACCCACGGAGGGTGAGAAGGAGATTATTTTTTTTTTGTAATGTATTTCTTTTGGGAAATAGAAGCTTTAACAAGTAAAACAATATGCACCTGATTTCTGCAGAATTACCTAAAAAAAGTGACCTTAGTTGGCCAGTAGAGGGCGGAATTCCGTGTGAAGAAGCTCATTCTGCAGCTATCGTGGCCATTTCTAAAACTGTTTAACATAAAATACAACGTAATGAACAATAAAAATAAATAATTGGTCAAACAAAAATGTAGAATTAAAGACATTTACCTGAGAAAGCGACAAATACATGGTACATGATGCAGTTTGCAGAATGATTTTATGCATAAACATCTGGAAATTGTCTTATAGTTTTGAGGAATTTGCATCTATATGTACTAAAATTAGAAATAAAAAATTATGATAATTTGTTTTATTTTGTATGATTACCATAATTTCTGCCAAATATATTGTTTTATTATAAAAGAAATGTTTCCAGGTATCAATTTTGTAATTTTTTTGTCCATATTTGCCTCCAAAACTGCCCCCATGCACAGTGATTCATATAGCTTTGACCGTGTATGATTTCAATTTTCAGTTCTCTGCTGGTGGAAATGTGGTTATGTAATACTTCGTGTACTGAAACGAAATAGCTATAGGTTCCCTCAAGACCCCCGCCCCTCTTCAAAGCCTATGAAGAGACATAAACAGGACGTGAAGTGACGTATGGTGGGTGTGTGGCGACACGGCAGCGTCGAAAGAGTCAAGCTGGAAACGTAGCAACGGCGAAAACCGAAAGATAGAAAATAAAAGCCGTCTTCGCTTCGTTGACCTACTTTCATGGTGCGTTCTAGTCCCACCGGGCAAGGAAGAATTTCTAACCTCAAGGTCAAAAAAGACAATTTCAATATCCCTAAAATTCAAATCACCGATCCGAAAATGTGTATTTGGAGAAATACTTCCATAATCCAGACACAAAATTTCCGTAAAGGCTACAGCGATGGACTCCTTCATTGTAGTGTGGACTGTTTGCATCTCCTTCGAACTGCGATCCACTCAGCTTTTCAACACTAGTCAGTGAACATGTTGGGGGTTTGAATTAACAAAACGCAAATAAATACAATGTTTTGCTAACAACAGTTAGCCTGGACGCTGCCCAGAACAGTAACACTGAGTGTGACGTCATTTTGAAAGTCTAAATTCCCAGCTATTACAAACGCACCACAAAGCAGAACGTTCGCCATTAACTTTGAAAAGCTGACTTATTTTAATAATTTAAATTTAAAAAGTGTAACCCGTGCAATATATGGGTACAGTACATATAGTGATTTATCAGTTATTTAAAAATACTCTATTATTGTTTTATTAATTCCAGAGTTGCGTCATGGCAGCATATGGAGTTGTTCTGTTAATTATTATTTGTTGTTTTATATACTGTTGTTCATAATTCTTTGGTTGAATTGTTTCATAATTGGACAATTATTCTCAGAAAAAAATTATTGGGATGGCAGGAAATTTTTGGGAGGCACAGATCAATATATCGATTTAAAACTATTTAAAGTCTTTTAATTTATTTGTGCCAAAACCTTTGAGTGAAAGTTAATATTGTCATTTTCAACAAACAAAGGTTGTTGAAAATGGTTTGTATTAAAACTCAAATACTTAAGCACGTAGGCTTGCTATTTATCCCCACGTATTAAAAATAAATACAGTTGAAATATTTATTTAGACTGATTATAGAAAAATAGAAAAATGATGAAAAAAAATTCCCTAAATTCTGGTAAACGTAAGAGATTTAAAAAATAATAATAATAATAAAACAAGAACTGAGCAAGTTGTAATGTATTTACTCCACTGATTTATTTATACTAGCCCACATCGCTTTTCGTCCCTGAGTTTGTATGAGGCTTTTATTCTGAAAGGGTGAGCGGAAGTGGCCTGTGCTAGCCGTTGATGTCTTTATCCCCGCGCAGTGATATCTGTTAATTCGTCTCTTTTCTGAGCTGCAGTGAGCGTCGTAAGGAAACAGTGAGACTTTGCTTTGGAGTTCTGATGAAACATGGAGAAGGAAGACGGGGTCGTGGCGGTTAAACGGTGAGATCCATTTATTTATTACTATATTTTAATTAAAATTGGGTTTACATGATTCAGATGTGGGAGAATTTGCTCGAAATTTCCCGAAACGAGTTCGGCTGCAAGAACAAACGGCTGCAACTATCTGGTGTTCTGATTAAATGAGCTAAATCCGCTGCTACATGTTAAGCTAATTTCTCCGTTTTGCTGGCTAAAATGTGTCGCTTTTGGTGAAAATGTGTCGTATGTGTCGTGTGGGTGGGCTCTGGAGGCTCCCTGCTTCTGCTTTCTGCGCCATTGTTTACGCCACGGTCACAGATGGAGGCTTTCTGCGTGGATTCAGCCTCACTTTTAATTTCACGTTGTTGCATTGATCAGAAATGTCTGCTGAGAGTTTGTGTTTATTTGCTGCTTGCTTTTACAGTAATTCCTTTAAAAATGACCTGCAGTAGAAGGTCAGATTCTGGTGACATTCAGGGTAAAAGTGTTTTATTTTTGTTTGTGCAAAAGTCTAAATGATTGCTATAAATCTAATCTGAATTAAGTGGATTAAAAATAACCCTTTGAATAATCTCTGTTCTTATTCCATTGTTTGATAAATATAGCTCATTTATTTTAACTCCAGGTTTGTGTTGGTGTCCCTCTCCCTGCTGCAGGACAGTAATAAAGCTCCTGCTGTAATCCTCCATTACTTGGTAAATATAGTTCACCCACATGACCACAATCCAGATTATGTTCTCAGTCAGTTTCGGACTCCAGAGGACATAAACACACACTGCCAATTTAAACAGATAATGACCACAGTTTGTCCTCTGATCTAGGACAGTTTGTTCTCTTAAACTCCGCCCTCTTGCCAAATTGTTTTCTCTTCTTGTGAATTTTTGTCAGCTCTTGACTGCAGAGGTCTTAGTTACTGAAGTCTAGCTTTCTTCCTGTTGTTCACACATTTTTAAACACTTTTAGTCACTTTCAGTTTGACAGGTGTGGAGCAGAGCTGTTTCTTCTGATTGTTTTGAATTCAGAAGTCAGCCGAGTTGTTCATTTAGAGCCTGTTGCTGAACTTTTATTGTGCAATGTTGAACTCACCTGGCCTCAGGTGGATCCTGCTAATTGCTGTGATCATGTGATCAGTATCTATTCTAACTACTCCAAGTAATCCAAGCCTGTAAATATGTTTACAAAAGTGTAAATGAACAGTTTTATTCTGCAGCTATCAAAGCTTTGGGCAATGTGGCGGCCATTTTAGATATTAAGAAAAAGATTATTCATGTATCAGAGTTCAAGTTGATTTTTCTTACTTTAAACTATAAAAATCTGACTCCATATTGCCTTGTTTCTGCTGAGTGGCACAGGTCGGTGTGGTACGCTACAACCGACCCGTTCCACACCATTCCTGGACCCGCTTCAGTTCTGGGCCCATAACGGTTCGGTTTGACTAGGATGGCGCTGCTGGCAGCCACAGAAAAACGGCACTGGTTGAAACAAATACAAGACGTAATAGTTTGTTGTTGCATTAGCTTGATGTCCTGTTAGGAGTTTGGGCTTAACGCTGCCTGTCCAGTGAAAGTCCATCTAGCAGTGAAAACACTTTCCTGAATACCCTGAAACAAATGTTTGCTTGAGGCTCCGCATACTGGGGCGTACTGTGCAGACTCCAGGAACACTGTCAGCTGAGATTTTACAGTCAGGTCTACTGAGCCGTCATGATAAATTTGGTCATTTCCCAACATCCAAATGGATTCTAGCGAGTTCGATGAGCTAGTCGGGCGCCGCTTGATCCCCACAGTCAGCGCGGGACAGAGCGGCAGTCCTCATTGGTTCATCAACTCAACGTCATCAGCTTGGTGTTTCATTCAACACAGTTCGATGTGAATGCTGTTCCACAGCTTGGCTGTCTGTTTCAAAACCTTAATGGTGGATGACCTCAGGGTAGCAGTTGTTTCCTGAATGGTGAAAATCCTGGCATACTTCACCCAGTTGCTTGGAAATGATTTGGATGATAGTTGATTGTCATAATAACACATTTTACTGGACGAGAAATTAAATATGAAGTCTTTCTAAACAAAACTGTCCTTCACAAAAAGGACTTTAGTCATCCAGTAGGAAGAGGGAAAAGAGGAAAAATGATAAATCATGCAAATGGAAATTATCGTGTGATTAATGGATTTATTGTGACAGACCAAACCGAAGGTCCTCATCAGATGATTTACACCCTGATTCTGTCCTAAAATTACTGAATGGGGGGTTAGGTGAGGCAGCCAGAGAGCCGAGTTGGCAGGTAGGTGTGAAGTGGGAGGAAAAGTTCCTTCATGACCAGCAGAGCTGCCGTCTTCCACTGCCACCATCCCATATAGTGATGGGTCACGGTTTTCACTTCAGCTGCATCTTGTTAAAACGGCTGAACTGTAGCAAAATGACAAGGCAGAGAAAATGAATAATGGATTCATGGGATAGAAATGTTACTATTTTAAAGGGACTAAATGAAATCTGAAATGATTCATTGATTATCATCAACTGATTAAAGCAATGAATCATTAGCTGGAGTATTTAGATAAATTTAATCTCCCGCCCATTCCTTTGAACGTGTAAAACAATGGTTTTGACATTATGCTTCATGCTGTATTTTTGTATATAATCAAAATGATAAAAATGGTCCAGGGCTCCCTCCAGTTCAACTCCGTTCCCAGAGTTTTATTATCTCGGCTCTGTTGTTGTTCTCATGTTTCTTTACTTCAGTCTCCGCCGCCTGACAGGGCTTTCAGTAAAAGTTTGCTGAGGAATGTTATCGCTGAAAGGCCTCAGCTCCTCAGAAGTACAGATGTTTGTTTTCAGACTGAACTTGTGAAACGTCCCTGCAGCAGATCAGGCCTTTCAGGAACGCCTGTGTCGGAGAGGAACCCGTTTAAAGCTTCGCTTCACAGGGATTCAACTGCAGAGAAGCTGCAATTAACCATTATTTTAGCAATCAATTAATCTATCGATTTATTTTGATGATTAATCAAATAATCAGATAAAAAGCTGGCACATTTTGTGGATTTTTCATGAAAAGCCTTTTTATACAGTATTTTAAATGCATTTAAATGCATTTTCCTTTTTAAAATAAGACGATAAACATTTTCTTGCCTAAAATGCAACAATAGCATTTGATCAAAGGATCCATCTGCAGCTAAAATACTTTTAACATAAACATGAAAAGCTAAACCCTTTCTGCACATAGTATGGATGCTGATCTGTTTATTTTATTTACAAAATTTGAACCAAATGAAGCTAAAATTACCACTTGAGTAATTCTGGGTAGAAAGTATTTACAAACAAAAAATGTTTTTTATCTTAACTGGAAAAAGTACCTAGTTTTTGTACAGTTGTTGCTCAGTTATTTTTGATTAAACAGTTACTGAATTGGTAAAAATATTATTTGAATAATCGATTAATCATGATTAATCGTTTCGGCCCTAAACGGCAGCTTTACGTCTACTCCTTCAGCTTCTCTCTTCTGCCTCCACTGATTCAAATTATTTTGTGTAAATCGGCCTTAAAACAGGTGTCCAGTGGAATATTTCAGAATATTTTTTTGCCATTTTTGACCCCTTGTCTCATGTGGCGACCCCTGAAAGCAGAAACATTCCTCCTGTGGCTTCCTCCGTTACAGTAATCTGCAGCGCCGGTGTGTGGAGTTTCTCATTCCTCCGGAGTCGCAGTGAAGTTTCAGGACAGCTGTGGGAGTGGGCATGACTTGGCATGCTCAGCCGCCTACACACGGCGGCGGCTTTTGGACCTTAATCTGGATCTGGTTGCTGATGCAACGTGATCAAACTGAAATGTGTCGTGTCTGTTTACGCGGCGTGTTTTTGTTCTGTACACTGCACTTCCTGTTCTCAGTACACTGAGTTCTTGACTTTGAGGACGTCACAGTTGGCTCAGACAAACCAGCCAGCCAGGAAGAGATCACTGTGTTTTATTAGCTGTAAGCCAGTTAAACTGTAAACAAGGACAACAGGAACAACAACCCAAATGATCTTAAAGGTGTTGCAATCATCATTCAGATCTGAGGTTTTGTTTTTCTTCCTTTCACTTGCTCAAGTTTAACTCTGAACAGAAGCTGGAAGTTTACATCGGCGTCGGTCCAGAGTGAAATTCCAGCCTCTGGTTGCATCACGACGCCTGCAGCAGCTTGGCGTTATGCAGCAGCTGCACAGTTTTAACAGTTTTACATTTCGGAGCAACCTGAAGTAATGAAGAAACACATTTCACTGCAAGCTGCCACCAGCTTTACTTGGCAACAAGCTGAAGATTTCCCGTTTGAAATCGTTCCAACTGCGTCACATCGACAGCTTCTGTAATAAATTCTGCAGCTTCTAACAGGTTTTCCTCCAGGTTTTACATCTGTCCTGCTGAGGACAAGCACTCCCTCAGCATTATGCTCCCACCACCATGCTTCGCTATGGTGATGTGCAATCTCATTTTTCTGGACACGTCGTTTTGCTCCATATCAATAAGTAATCTTTTTTTTTTTTTTTTTGCATTTGACCTCAGTAGCTCTTCAGGGCTGCAGCTAACAATTATTTTGGTAATTTATCGTTCTGACGATTAATCGATTTATTCTGACAATTAATTTATTTTGACGATTAATCAGATAAAAAAACCCTGACATTCTGCTGATTTCTTTTTAATTAACCACTTAGAAATGCATAAAACAATGCTAACAAACAAATCATTTAATTCTTTTTTTAAAATAAGAAAATAAACTATTTATGGCCTAAGTCGCAGCATCAGCATTCTTTTAGTGAACGTTTGATCATTTGTAGCAAAGGATTCACCTGCAGCTAAAAAAATCCAACATGAAAAGCTCAGCAGTTTCTGCTTGACTTAATATCAATACAGGACTGATCTGGTGATGATTGATATTTTATTAAAAAATGAATAATTGGATAGCAAAAGATAATGTTTTTTTTTTCCAGAAATCCAGTGAATCTAAATCTGTTGGGCAGAACAGATTTACAATATTATTTCGTGTGTGTGTGTGTGTGTGTGTGTGTGTGTGTGTGTGTAATTTTAGTCCAATTAATCGATTGCCTTAATAATCGATTAATCAATAACTAAAATAATCACAGATTGCAGCCCTAATATCAACTGATATGAAATTCTTCCATAGTGGTGTATTTTCCAGCCCCAGGCAGGATTGTGGGTGAAGCAGAGAAGCTTCTCTGGAGAAATGTATATAATTCTAATAAATATTGGTGATCAGTGTCGGCCATATTGTTAATGGACGTCTATTGTTTAAAGTCTTTGTATTATCGGTGCAACCTTTCGCTCTTGGCCCCACCTTTTCAGGGGGACGTCTAGTTGGTTTCCGTGTTGGGATGACTGAGCAGCTCTCTGGGAGACGTCTGAAGCCCCGGATGATGTTGTACATTTATCTTTTGTCCTTTGAGCAACCTGTTCCCCTCCTGGCCAGTGGGGGCGCTGCACCAGGAACCACTGAAGGAAACGACACAAAAACCTCTGAAGAAACGGAGCGCAACTTCCTTCTTCACCAGATGGAAACAAAAATAGAGCGTCGTCAGATTTTAGTGGTTGGTAGATTTCTGTTTTGTCTTTGGCTAGAGAGCACTAACCATTTCTGCTGCTAGCACTTGGCTGATGCATTTGGTTTGGTTGTATTTACCCAGAATGCCCTGCGCTGTCGTCCACGTCCTGGTTTTGGATCGGTCTCCGGTCCGCTTAGCGTTTAAATATGCATTCAAACCGAATCAGAGTTCACTTTTTGGTTCGATTAGCATTCACACGTCCCCAAATGAATCGGACTTTCTAGTGAAATGGACTGGAGTTGGATTAAAGTGGACTGAACAGAACTGTGTACTACCTGACCCCAGCATCAGAAGAAGAAGAAATGGCTGTAAACAGATTTAAAAGCGATGAGTCAGCGTGACGTGTTTGGGTGTGTTGTTCTGTTTGGCCTGCAGTCATTTTGGACTCAGCGCCTCTCTGCTCTGATCCTGCCGGTTTCAGGTGGATCGGTGTCTGCAGCGTTCCTCCAGCCTCCTCCCAGGTTGTATCTCACTGTAATCTGCTGCAGGTATTTGACACTTGACCCCTTGCTGAAGCTCATACACACGGTTGAATCATGCCGTAAACATGAGGGTCTGTAGGGTTTCTGAGTTCAGCGCCTACCGGAGGGGGTGAAGAGGCCCTCTGCCGCTCCCTTCTCCCCCTGCAGGAACTTTCACAACAACCCACGGCGTGGTTCACGTGAGCAGAGGCGGCGCGCCACGTGTCGGCTGCGTGGCGCTGAGGCGTGGCCGGAAGCTGCTCTGTTTACATCAGGAGACGGAGCCGCAGGAAGCTGCTGGGAACTGGGCAGTTCTGGCAGAAAACCAAGTCTGGAATCATTCATCGCGATTAATCGATTATTCAGATAATCAGCTAATTTATTGATTAATTGTTAACCAGAGAAGATAAAGGAAAATTTGCTGAAAGAACAAATCCAGAGCAGAAATTAACCCAGAACTGCTAAAAAAAACTATATACGTTTTGCATTTAAGATAAAAAAAGACATTTTTGTCTGTAAATATGCTTTACTCATAACTTCTCAGGTGGCAATTTTAGCTTCACTTTGTTCAAATTCCTTTAAAAATCTCCTGTTAAGCTCTTTTAGCTGCCCAATTATTAATCTGTTAATCTAAAAATAATCGGATCACATGGTGACGTTGGGCACAAATGACAAACGTTCACTAAAGGAATGCTGCTGCTGCGTTTTAGGCAATAAAATGTTTTTCACAGTAAAAGAATTTCTTGAAAAATTAGTTTACTTGCATCCTTTAATGTATTTTTTATGTTAAAGTAAAAAAGGCTGCAGTTGAACAAAAATCTGCTGGATTTGCTGATTTTTAATACGATGAATTCATTAATCGTCAGAATAATCAATTAATTGATTAGTGAAATGGTCGTTAGCTGGAATCCCCCAGAACAAAAGGAAGCGATTTGGATTCCTACAGGCGTCAGGAAGGATGGATAAGCATCTCAGAGGAACAAAAACAGGAGAAACGTTTCCTCCAGCACGGAGCTAACTGAGGCACCATGTTTGGGTCTGGTGTGTGTCTGGGTGTGTTCTCTGGTCCGGTCCGGTCCAAACCGAGGACTCAGGTGCTGCAGGGTTCACTAGGTTTCCTGCAGAAGGAGGAGGAGGAGAAGGAGGAAGGGGCCGGTCCAGGCTGCGCTCCATGTCACAAGTTACAGATCCTGCTGGTATTTTTCCACTTGAGATTGTTTTGCTTGCCTTGTGAAGTGGGTGTGGGACGTCCATGTTTGGGCGGACTGGCTGCGTCTCTGATTTTACTCCGATTAGCTCAAGCTGCAGCAAGTTTAACATGTTACTTCAGTCAGGATCCAAGTAACTGCAGCTTTTTAATGTTTTTAACAGCAGGTGACACAAGTCAGTCGATCTGGACGGATTTTACAACCGGAGAAACAGAAATCATTCAGATTAGAGAAGCACCGATCTGGTTTCAGGTCATCTGCCGAGTTGGACTCTTTCTGATTTTTCCTTTCTAAAACCTATAAATGCATGCAACCACATTGTTGATTTAATTCAGTCTAAACTGTATTTCAGCAACTGTTTGGTGCTTCTAAGTATAGCAAGAAAGTCGCTGAGTTGGCAGCCGTGGGTAGATTATTGACAAGTGCATGACCTGATGGCCGGTCTATCAGTGAAACCTCTAACTGCAGAGGACAGCGGCTGATTTTTAGATATTTGCTGATGATGATAAGATCGGCTTCACTTTTAAGTATCGGCTGATCACAGATCTCCCAAAATTAAGAAAATCGGCCGGTCGGTCGATAAATCGGTGCACCCATGCTTGCATTGTGTCATCGACTTCACTGCAATCTCTCAAATCGAGCATGCATGTGCCGACAGTGGAGAGTAAAAGCTCCTGTTTAACAGGAAGAAACCTGTAGCAGAACCAGAACTGGGCTTGGTACCATCGACAATCTGCTTCATGCTCCTCCTGTTCGTCCTGCAGGAGCAGCTCGGAGCAGAGGAAGCTCCGCTCTCGCGATGCGGCCCGCTGCCGGCGCAGCCAGGAGACCGAGGTGTTCTACGAACTGGCCCGGACCCTGCCGCTGCCACGCCGAGTCTGCACCCACCTGGACAAGGCCGGCATCATGAGGGTGACGCTCAGCTTCCTGCGGATGCAGCAGCTCCTGCGACCCGGTGAGACGGAAATCCTCTGCTTTCGCTGCAGCAGAGTCTCTGGATAGATGGAGATAAAAAACTAAAACTTTGTGTTATACTTACATTTTTTAATGATGTTGGTGGTAATTTTACCCAGATTAAAAATGAAACGCCTCCATCTGCATCTCTGGGTAAAACTTGCCTCATTCTTGAGTTGCAGATGGGGGCCACACAAACTCAATCCAAGAGCCTCAAATGGCCCCCGAGCCACACGTCCTTAAAATGCCTTAAATTCAGTTTTTAAAAGTAAATTAGCCTTAAATATGCGAATTATTGGTCTAACATTTTGTCATTCATATGTTGTCTTTTTTTGTGCCGGACTTTTTGTCAGACAAAAGTTTGAGTTGCATTCAGACATTTTCATTAGGTTTTGTGACTCCAGGCTAACGCTAACTAGCTGCTAATGTGCCGTTTCTAGCTAGCTAGCTTTTTTCTGTGTCCATCATGGATAAGTGCAAATATGTCACAACATTCATTCAGGATCCTCTATTTCTATAGTTTCTTCTGTCTTAAATTTAGAAATTTAAGACAGAAGTAATTTAATTTAGTAGTAACTAGTTACATTTATTTCAGTAACTTTTTTGAAAAAAAAAAAAATTACTTTTAGGACTATTTTTACTACACCGTACTTTAAACACCAAACTTTCCACTTAACTTTATATTTTGGTCTGTCTAAATTTTATTTTTTTAAATATAAAATGAATGATAATTTGATTAGTTACCTGTTACCTGAGTAAACTTTATACCAAATACTTTTTCACTCTTGAGTAATTTCTTGGGTGAATATTTGAATATGAGCCACTTCTAGCTGAGTGTAATCTACCCAGCTGTGGTTGGCATTAAAAGCTTTACTTTCTGAAACCTGCAGAACCTCTGATGTTTGTTTTGATCCCCACAGAAGAGAGTGTGAAGAAGGAGGAAGAGGAGGAGGAAGAGGATCCGATGGACGCCTTCTTTCCCCAGGCGTTGGCGGGCTTCGTCATGGTGATGACCGAGGAGGGGGACATGGTGTTCCTGACGGAGAACGTCAACAAGCACATCGGCATCACGCAGGTTCTGCCCCGTTCCTCCTCCGGTTCCGATCCCGGCCGGGTCCGTCCTCCGTCTGACCGGCTTGTTTTCTGTCTCACAGCTGGAGCTGATCGGCCAGAGCGTCTACGACTTCATTCATCCCTGCGACCAGGAGGAGCTGCGAGACCTCCTGACTCCGCGTCCAGGTCAGAACCGCAGAACGGCGATTTTATGCATCAGAGCGAACAAATATGAATAGTTTATGTAACAACTAAAATAAATCATGAATGAAAAGGAGCAGAAATGTGTATAAACTTATATCTGCCACAAGAAGAAATTTTTGAAATGCACATAAAAAGCAGAACAAACAGGAGCTCATCCAGCGCCACGTTTTTATTTTGGTCCTGCGTCTTCAGGTCTGAGTAAGAAGCTGATGGCGGAGCAACCGAGCGAGAGGAACTTCTTCCTGCGAATGAAGAGCACCCTGACCAGCAGGGGGCGCACCGTCAACATCAAATCTGCCACCTGGAAGGTAGAGAGAGAAATTATTTACTTCTATTCTAAAGTAATTAATTTAACACTTGGTTACAAAAAACAATTCACAACCTGAAGTCTATTCTTTTTGCATATTCCATCTTATAACATTTAATCAAATAAAACCGCCTCTTTTTAAAACTCTTTGCTTTTTAAACTCATGAACTCCAACAGTTTCTGACTTGATGGACTTTGTTGAATATTTAATCCTTTTCTCTGCGTAAATCAAGTTTTTCTCACTATTCCACCATAAACTTATTTTTGTTTTTACTCGCCTTCATTCAAATAGATGATAAAATAATTTAAATAAATCTTTCCTGTGCAACGAATTAATAAAATATACATCTTTTAAAAGTTAAAGTGCAGGGAGGAGTAATAATGATTTAAAATAAAAACAAAAATCTGCAGCAGGATCCCTGTTACCATGACAACGCACGCTTATCTGGGATTGTTGTGAGATGCTCAGAAACAAAATCACGATTTCGTAACTCAGTCGTATTATTACTTTTATTTGCGGTTACTTGAAGAAAAAGAAAGTAATCGGATTACAGGAAGGCGGTCCCTCTGATGCGGTCGTGATGCGTCCCAGCGGAGGGCGAAGCCGTTTTTGTCCCTCGTGTGAGTCCAGGATGAAAGCGATACGAGGCGCTGAGTGTTTCCGTGGAGACGAGCCAAGGTCGCGTCAACGCCTCCGCCAGCAATCCCAGGAACTCGGAGCGCGCCCGGCTCGGCTCTGCAGAGCACCGGACCTGTCACTTACAGTCCAGACGCGCTCCGGCAGATGGTACTGCTCTGACCCACCGGGCTGCAGGAGAACTTTGACATTTAGTGTGATATGAAAACAAAATGTCATTAAATGTTTCTTTGTCTAAATTAGGAAACTTTTTCCATGTAAAACCCCAGAAAACTTTGCTTTAACGGATACAGTTATTAATATTTGATCGCTGCATCTCTAGTGAAGATTTAATTTGTGGAAAATCAGGATTTTTTTTTTTTTTTACCCAATCTCTCCTCTGGTTTCTGTGGTGATGTCAGGGCGGCCATCTTGTTTGACAGCTTCTGTTTATTTTTGAATTCAGGTCAACTTCATAATAATAATGCCAGGCTAGTTCTTTTTCTTCTTTTTTTTACTGATGAGGTCGAAATCGTAGGAGAATAAAGTATTAACATTAGCAGAATATACCGACACAAAAAATAACAAAAGAAAATATCCAGGCTTTTTTTCTCATTTACAAAAACTTATTTTTAAGACTTTATTCTAACATGACTTGATTCTCATTATCAAACACTTCTGGCTCTAGTTCTCCATCGTTAAACTCACATAAAGGAGGATTAAAACAAAATCCACTTTTCTGTCATTTGTAATTTCTTATTAAAGAAAACAGGACAAAAATTGGATCTCTTATGAAAAAATGGTAGATTTTCTTTATTTTCATCCCTCCTTTCAGGATGGTAGCGACAGTTTTCTCCTCTCCCTCAGGTTCTCCACTGCACGGGCCACATCCGCCCGTTTGGCTCAGCGTCGCCCCCTGCTGCCAGAGTGATGACGCTGCTGTGCGAGCCGATCCCCCACCCGTCCAGCGTGGAGTTCCCTCTGGACAGCTGCACCTTCCTCACGCGCCACACCATGGACCTGCGCTTCACCCACTGCGAGGGCAGGTGGGTCGCCCGCCTCGCCCTCCGCCCACAGAGACACCGGACTCGGGTTTTACTCTGCGGGTTTTTGTCGTCAGGGTAACGGAGCTGGTGGGGTACAAACCGGAGGACCTGATTGGACGCTCGGCCTACGAGTTTTATCACGCGCTCGACTCGGATCGCATCAAGAAGAGCCTGCTAACACGTGAGTTTAATAATTTTTATTTTTTTTTTACTATTGTATAGCAATGCAAATATTAACACAAAAATATATAAACAGAAAAAAACATAAAATCAAATCCTGAGGATAGAAAGAAGTACAAACATTTAATCCTCTCCTTCAAGTCAAACATTATTAATCATATTATACATTAATTATATTAAGTTTATTTCTACTTCCAGGAAAAAAACTTTGCTTAGCTTTGCATAGCTTAGCTTAGCTTGTAACCATTAACAGGTAGAAATATCCACCGAACACATAAAAACCTGGATGTTGTGAATACATAGTTATGAAAAATGACTAGGAATATTTTTAAAAATGCACGAAAAAAATGTCGAGTTTTAAATAAAATGTAAAAGTATTAAAATTTCCATATTAATAAATGTACTAAATTAAAAGATTAAATATTTAATCATTTCATTTATGGTTTCAGTTTTGTGATGTTTTTATTTGTTTGTTTTTGGTGATTGTTTAAAATGTTTCAGTTCGAGTTAAATGTTCTTTACAAATTTAAAGTTGGCTGATATTAGAAAATGTATTATGTCCTTATCAATACATCACTATTAATGGCCTTAAATCAACAATATTATTGGTTATTGCAAAAGTTTCTGTCACAATAACAAATGTTTCTTCGTCCCAGAAGTTATTGCAGTGAACAATAATATTGTTGTTTTGAGGCCATTAATAGTGATGATGTAATAAAGCAAGAACACATTTTCAAAGATCAATAAACTTTAAATTATAAAGAACATTTAACTCTGGACCTGGAGGACATTTTAAATATCTAAAAAAAACAGAAACAACAAATGAAATGAATTATAAAGTATCTGAACAAAATGATGCTTCATAAAACGGCTAACTGTAAAACACCAGACTGAAAACTTTTGTCATCCAGTTTTTGGTAGAAAACAGGAGAAACGATAAATTATGAAATTATTGAGTTCATTTTGAGTTTTCGTGCTATTTATTGATTTATTGTTGAATATGACAGGATTGCGCCCGGCAGCGTTGAGCGTTTAATAACTGAATCAAAGTTCCTCTTCCTGTGGCTGCAGTTCTGTCCAAAGGCCAGGTGAACACTTCCCCCTACCGCTTCCTGGCCAACAGCGGCGGCTTCGTGTGGGCCGAGACTCAAGCCACCGTCCTCTACAACAACAAGACGTCGCAGCCCGAAGCCATCGTCTGCCTCAACTTCATCCTCAGGTGCTCCGACCGGCGGAGAGCGATCCTTTCCTTCCAGAGGAGGAGGAGTGATGAAGCTCTAACCCTCCTGTTGTGTCCTCCTGCAGCGCGGTGGAGCAGCCGGACGTGGTGTTCTCCGTCGAGCAGACCCGCTGCAGCCTCCTGCCTAAAACCGAGCCGTCCTCCCCGGAGCGCACCGCCGAGGACAGCGGCATCTCCGACACCTGCGACTCGGACGGCGAGGACGCCGGCAGCTCGGCGAAGCTCCTCCTGGGGCTGACGGAGAAACCGGAGGAGCTGCTGCAGCTGGCGGACGGCGGGGAGCCGCCGCTGACGGCAGGTGAGCCGGCCGTTCTGACCCGTTAGCCAGTCCGATCGGTTTCAGCTCATGATTATTCAGACGATTAATCAGTTATTCTATAAAAATGGCATATCCTGCAAATTTTCCAAGCAATTATTTAGGGCTGTAGCTAATGGTGATTTTAGTTATGGATTATTATGACGGTTAGTTGACAAAAAAAGGCAGATTTTTCACTTGACCACTTAAGATTCTTTTATATAATATTAAAAATATGAAACTGCAAATGAACAAATAATAAAAAAATTTCAATTAGAAAATAAATATTTTATTGCCTGAAATGCAATAACATTATTCCTTTAGTGAACGTTTGATCATTTGTAGCAAAGACACCACCAGCAGTTAAAACAAATACAAACATTTAAGTATTTATTTTGTATTTCTTGTACAGTTTTGGTTTGATTTCTGCTCTTTGTATTGTTTTCCCACCAAATGACCTGTTTTTGAGACGTATTCTACGGTTGGTGATTATTTCAAAAATCGGATTAATCGCGATTAATCGAATTAATCGTGATTAATTCGATTAATCGTTCCAGCCCTATTTCCAACCAGCAGCTGTTTTTTTTCCCCGTCAGGTGGGGTGGAGCTGTCGTTCGCCAGTCCTCCCAGTCCAGACACGGTTCCGGACCATCCTAAGGATCTGTGCAGCCCTCAGCTGCGGCAGCTGCTGTCGCCCATCTTCGACGGCCTGAATCCGTCCTCATCCCCGGCCGCCTCCTCTGAGCCGGACCTGGTAACCAAACCTCCTCTTTTAACCAGCGAATGTTCTGGTCCTGGTCTGACTGCTGGTCTCCGTCCGGCCCAGAGCCCCTGTGAGGACGAGGCGATGGACACCAGCGAGGTGGAGCGCTTCTTCACCGTCTGCCCGGAGGAAACGCAGCTCAAGGAACAAGCTGCCGAGGTGGGAAACGGGAAACTACGGCGCCGCGTTGGAGCCGCTTTAGACGGGAGGGAATTTCAGCCAAAACACTCAGAAATGTAGACAATGATGCTAGAAATTTTATTTTAAAAACTTGGAAATATCTGACCTCCAAAAATCTAAAATTGTAAAAAAGAAAAAAAAAGACATTTTAAGATTAATTTAAAAAATCTTCTTTAAAAAAAACTTGGAAAATTCTTGCATTTCAAAAGTGGATAATTTTCCACTTTTGAAGTTCAGAAATTTCTAGAAAAAAATGGGACATTTCTAAATTTGTAGTCGAAACAACCTCAAAAATTTAGAAATTAATCTTAGAAATGTTTTAAAAAGTTTTTAAAAATTCTGAGAATCAAAATCTGTTAAGTTTTCTGTTTTGAAACTGAGAAATTTCTAAATTTCTTGTTTCAGGACGTGGAGGGGAAGGAGCTGGAGATGTACGCGCCGTACATCTCCATGGACGACGACTTCCAGCTCACCTTCCTCAGCGACCTGCCGCAGGAAGCCGACAAACCCGCCTCGCTGCTGCTCCAGGGCGCCGATGGGAGTCCTGCCGTCACCGTCAGCAGGAAGAGGTGAGCCGCATCACTTCCTGTCGGGATGATCCTGGGTCGGGTCCCGAGAGAAGTTTATTCCCATTTTTATTCAAGTTGAACCAAATTGGTGTCAAACGTTTGTGCTGCTGTCACTTTAAAGATGTTAGTAATAGTTTCCTGAGGTCATGAAAGGTCAACTTGCCCCACCGCCCAGAACATAACAAAAAATAAAATTTGGTGTCAATCAACTCTGTTTTTAAGTGACATAATTTGAGATTTTCTGTTGTCAAAAACTTTATTTTATTGCACGTTTTAGACAAAATGTAGTTTGTCCTGAAGAGGGCGCCAGAGGAAGCATTTGGCTCCTAATGCTTCCAGTGAAGCAGGAGTTTCAACCATGATTAATGAGGATGGACACGTCACCATGCAAGCTTCCTCTTTTAAATTATGTTTGAAATGAGCATTTAATTATTGTTTGCATTTATACAACAGCAGAAACTATATATTTACAACCACATTGTTTGATTAAATGTTAATTTGTTATAAAAAAGAATTTTTTTCTTCTGATGAATATTAAATAATTTGGTCTTAATAAATAAAAAATAAACTGAGGTTTTAGCTTTTGAACATGTTTATTAACCTCCTGAACATTTTTTTTTTTTATCTGAATTTTGCTGCCTGGTTTCACCGACTCGTCTTTCTCGCTCAGGACTCACGACTTGGACAAAGAGCCGCCGCCTCTGCTGCTGATCCAGGACAAGAGACACAAACCGGACCCGACCTCCATAGAGGAGGAGCTGCTGCTCAGCCACAGGCTGCTGGTGAGGCCTGCAGGACGCTAGCTGGCGTTAGCATTTAACTCCGAACATTCGCTTTCAATCAGATCCACTTCAGGTTCAAACTGAAAACTTTCAGATTCTTTTCTAGTTGTTTTCAAATTTTAGTTGGTAGAAAGTTCTAGGTGCCTTTTAAAGCTATTGCTAATGCTAACATGGTAGCTAATGAAGGCTAATCTGAGCCTCATAGGTGCTTTAATTTAATCCTTGAAAACTTCTCTGATCTTTGTTTTATTTTTTTTTGTTTGTTTTTTTCCAGGGTTCGCTGGAAGATGGCGACCAGTCGGATCTGGTTCTGGACTCCGGACGCAGTCAGCTGCTCACAGACAGAGACCCGGTTCTGTCAGCACTGTGCGACACCGCAGGTAAAAACAAGCGCACCCACAGGAACCCCACACAGTACAGGCGCAGACTGATTTATTAACATGAAGAGAACAAATGATCAGTTCTTTGTTGTTTTAGTTCTTGTTCTTTACTATGGTAGTTCTTTTTCTAGTTCAACCAATTCATCCCATTAGTAGTTCTTCTATATGTAGTTCTTACTTTGTCTTGTTCTTTTTCTCAGTAGTTCTTTTTCTGGTTCAAGTTTTCCTCTCCATAGTGGAAAAAGAACTACTTCTTCTTTTAGAAGTTTTAGTGATTCAGTTTTAGTGATTCATTTCCTTAATAGTTATTTGTTTCTCCTAGTAGTTCTTCACACTGTTAACAGAAAAGGTTTTTTCTTCTCTTCAGGTAATAAAAATTTTCATTTGAAAACAAACTGAATCTGAAACAGGCTCAATATTATAGGCACATTTAAAATTTTAAATAAAACTTTCACCAGCAAAGCATTCTGGGACTTGTAGTCTTGGTGGTGCCTGTGCCGTTTACCAGCAGGCCAAATTCGGCCCACGAACCCTAGTTTGAAGATCATGTTGTTTTGTTTCCTCAGATTTAAACGTTCATTGATGCTCTTATCAGTTTAAATTACAACTGGGGATTTTTAATCCCTTTTCTTCTGCAGTAAAACATTTTAAAGTTTTTTTTCCCCTCATATTTAAAGCAGAATTGTCTCCGTCTCTCTGCAGCTCTGATGAGGGACATCTTCGTCCCTCGGCCGGCTGATCTGTCGCCGCCGCTCTCGCCCATGACCTGAAGCAGCTCCGGGGTCGGCGCGACCTCCGCCGCCGTCAGGGCGAGCGACAGAGAGAGAGAGGGAGAGGGGTTGGCGCCGAGTCCGCCTGCAGCAGCAACACAGCAACTTAAGCGCACACATCTAAACAAAACCACAAACCTTTACGCACAAGATGGTCGCCTCGCACGCGCCCCGCCGCCCGCTGAGGGCCGAGCGGCACAACCGACCGGGACGCTTTCCTCCGCTGTGAACCGAGACGGCGCCGGTTTCCTAGGAAACGGCAGGCGGTGCCGGCTTTCTCCATCTGGAGCGTTCGGAAAAACATTTCTTAGTGCAGCTAAAAATCAGATGTATCACGTTTTAATCGTTTCTGTTGTTTTAAAGATGAACAGCTTGCAAAAAAAAAAGTTTCGCTTGTGAAGCACTTCTACAATAATCTGCCATTTTTATTTTCATAATTACACCAAAAACCTTTTAAAAACAGCAACTAAAAAATGCGAATATCAGTGGCAATCCTGATCTCAGTGGCAATTTTTACAACTTTTTCTACTTTTTGTTTTTAACGATACATTAACTGTAGTTTGAGTTTATTTACCGTGCTAAATGCGAGCCTCCTGCGGAGCCACTCTGGTGGCGCTCGTTCTGATCCTCCCGGCGTCCCAGGCGGGCGGGGTTCATCCGACACTCCCTGTAAGCCAATGCGAAGCGATCAATCAAAAGAAAGGTTTCAGTAATCGACTCCCAGACTTCCCAGTTCTGACCCGGCTGGAAAACTGGAGCAGATTCTCTCCAGTTTGTAAATGGAAATCATGTATTTTACTAACCTCTTTACTGAAGCCATTACTAGCTGAATAAAAGTAGAGTTAGCATGTCTATGCTTGTGATTAAACACTAGTGTTTTATTTTCTTCCTTTAAGTTTGAATCTTGTAACAAATTATACCTCAAATCGCTGAACTGAAACAGTTTTGATGAATTAAATCGATGTGAAACATTCAACGTGTCGCTTTCAGGAGAAAAACAAACTTTGAATAAAAACTGCCAGGTTGTTTCTCACACAGAGCTCTGTGCCTTCTCGCCATGCAGTAAAACCTTCAGCCAGACTGTTACCTTCACACTGATTCTGCTCTAAAGCTGCTTCTCTGCAGAGCGGCCAATAAATGAATAAATACCATTTTCTGGAACCTTTTACTGTTTATTCTGTATGTACTCTTGAAATAAATAAAACTGTTTAAAACTAAAACTGCTGTGAGTTTGACTGATTTATCAGATGTTTGGTCAGGAAGAGCAGCAACACGTCTGGTTTTAAATCAATAATTCATTAAAATTGATGAAACGGTTCCAGTTTTTCTGCCAGAATATTTTATTTGGGAAAAATGTAAAATAATCTGCCAGTGACACTAGCACCTTTTAAATTCAATATTAAGGAATTATTGTATTGAAATGAGCTCATGTCTTACTGAAAAGTTACTTGCACATTAGTTTTGCCTCATTTCAAGTGTACTAAAAATTTGCATTACAAACTGGATTAAAACTACTAAATTTTGCAGTGTGCAGCACGGTGTTGGTGTTTGTAGGTAGAACTCAGTAAATGTCAGTTAAAACACAAAATTAAGGTTCATTTCAGAAATGTTCTACAAAAAAGTAAGGAGTTTGAAAAGTGAAAATATTTCAAAAATTTATAGAATTTAAATATTTTCAGAAATTTTTCTGGAAAAAAAATTTGAGTTTCAATGGTTGAAAATTTGCTTTATACTCAAAGAAATTTGAGAATTTTTTAAATTTGAATTTCAAGTGAAAATTTTGAAAAGATTTTTTGAGGAACATCTTCAGAAATATTTAAAAAAAAAAACTAAAAAGTTTTAGATTAATCTCAAATGATCCATTATTTCTGAATGTGAAAAGTCAAATACTTTTAGCTTTTGAAACTCAAATTTCCAAGTTTCTTCTAGAAATTTTCTCAGCATAATCTTGTATTTTTTGATGGAAATTTCCTCCTTTTTTCGGTCCGTTTGCAACGACCCCAACGCGCCGTTTCATCGGCGGCTGTTGGTCCTGATTACAGGAAAGCTGAACCTGCCGTCTCTCTGGTCGGACTTCCTCCAGACCAGCTGGTCATAAATTAACCAGAATCACATTTTAGCGTTACTCTGCGGGGTTTTCTGCTGCTAGTCACACACAGCGTCACATGAGCTGCAGCTAATCTGATCAACTCATGACAACAAATCAGCAGGTTAATGATTTACTGAAAATTCTTACCTGTTCCTGAAGTTTTTGTTTCGTTGTGACGGATTCATGGAAACTGCAGAACTTCTGACTTTAAATGGGAGAAAAGATTAAAATACTTTAGAGATATAGAAGTTTAAATACAGTTTTTTTCATTGTCTGAAGTTAAATCAAATCAAACTTCTCATGTTTTATGTCAGTCAGAATTACTAAAAACCAGAAAATGTTGCAAAATTTAGATTAACTTTCTTCTAATTCAGAAGTTTACATACATTAGGTCAGAATCAGATAATTGCCTTTTAAAACGTTTGGGATTTTTACCCATAATCCTCCTGACATATCATTCATGATGAAATGATCGATAATTTGATCAGTTGCTCAGTACTTGAATTGACTTTTTACCAAATACTTTTTCACTAATTTCTTGGATGGATACTTTTTACTTTTACATAAATAAAAATATGTTGAAGTGAGTAAACTTCTGACACTGAAGATGCTAATAAATTAATCTGACAGATTCTCTCACTATTACAGCAGTGTATTATGGTCACTGTAGATAGAAAAAAAGGAGGAAATTTACACCAAAACACAATTTTGAGATTAAGCTCATACATTTTCTAGAAAAAACTTGGTAATTTCAGTGTTTGGAAAGTTAAAAATTTGCTCTAAATCTCTATTTTCCAAGTTCCTTCTCAAATCTGAGACAAATCTCAAAATTTCAAAAGCCAAAAATGTTCCACTTTGGAAAATTTTCAATTTTTGAAACGGAAATGTCTCTAGTTTTTTCTAGAAAATCTCTGGGACTGATTTCAATTTCAGATTTTTTTTTCCTTGCAAATTGTCANCTTTACTCAAAGTTTCAAAAGTAAAAAAAATTAAACTTTTGAAGCTCAGAAATTTCCACATTTAAATAATTCTGGAGATTTTAGAGTCCTCTATTAGGAAATATTTGACTTTTCAAACTTGAATTGTTCAGAAAAAACTGGACATTTCTGAGATAATGTATGGT
Source organism: Poecilia latipinna (assembly GCF_001443285.1). Taxonomy (NCBI): domain Eukaryota; kingdom Metazoa; phylum Chordata; class Actinopteri; order Cyprinodontiformes; family Poeciliidae; genus Poecilia; species Poecilia latipinna. Next base: position 73,149 of record NW_015113468.1, on the reverse strand, counting down.
CAAAATGTATGATTTTTTTCTTGTAAATTTTTGACTTTTCAAACTCAAACTTTCAAGTTTTTTCTAGAAAATTTCAGAGATCTGAAAATGTTTTTTTTCTAGCAAATTTAAAACTGGACAGAGTTTAAAAAGTGTCGAAGCGTGTGCTGTGGTGGTGCAGGAGGCCTTGGTCCTCAACGTGGCTGTCGCCGGTTTGTTTCCCGGCCTGGCCACCTTTACGGCATGTCTGCCCCCTTCTCTCGTTGCCCACTTTCCTGTCAATTCGCTGTCGAGTGAGGGCCGCAAGAGCCAATAAAACCTTAACAAATAAAAAACTCAAAAATTTTCTAGAAAATTTTGGAGATTTCTGCGATAACTGTCAAAGATTTCAGTTTTTTCTTGCAAATTTTCAACTTTTGAAACAGAAATGTTCAAGTTTTGGCCCCAATACGCCGCCGTACATTATTGAGTCTTAAATTTGGTGAACCTAACCGTCCTGAAGCAAGATGAGTTTGGTTCTGGTTCAACTTCAGTGTGAAGGCCCAAACGGACCATGATGACGTCAGAACTGCCCCCGGCGGTTTCTGGTAATTTGCCCTTTTGCTGCTCCTGCCTCTGATTCACCTCCTGTTCGCTCAACCAGAAACATTTTGTGACTAAAGGAGGGACATTTCGTCTTTTCACCCCCGTTTCTTCATCCATTTCTCTTATCTGCCAGGACGTGACGTCATCGCGTGTAGACGCGCCCGCAGCCGTTGCAAAACAAACGCTGGTGTAATTTTTAAACTCCTCTCTTACATAAAAACAATAATTGCCCCACGGTCCCACGTGGGAGAAGGAAGTGTTGGTCAGGATCATTCATCGAACCGAGCTGACTGCTTACAGTAAGCCGGACCGGACCGCCGCCTCCACTCCTGACTCATCGATCCACTTCCGCTTTTTGTGGTCGGAACTCCGAGGATTCAAACCAAAGCAGGAAGTGGGAATCTAAACTGGCTACTACCGTCACATGTCAAGTTAGCGGTAGCTGTCCAGTCTCTTATTTTTCAGTTTTTATCACTGTGGGACAATAATGGACATTTCTGTTCTATTCTACCAAAAACTTAATTTCCTGAAATCTTCAGGATCATTAAGATGTTTTTGGTAAATCTGAGACTGGTTCTCCTTATTGCTGAATCATGACCTCTGACTCACCGTCATCTGTAGATTTGGGCCAAGAGTTGGAAAGTAAATAGTTACATTTACTTTTTTTTTTGTTTTTTTTTTTTTGGAGGGGGTATTGTAAACATAATAGTTTTATGTTTGGTTAATATTATGAAGAATTGGTACTCTTACTTCAGTAAAATTTACAGACTGAGTAACTTCACTGAATGAAGAATAAACATGTTTCAACCAAAAATAAATGGACAGTTTATGTTGAAGTGAGACCTCTTGTTTATGCACCAACTTTGTTATTCTGTTATTTACTATCTGGTGAGTCTGTCGGCCATTTGGAGGTCAGGTGAAGGTGAACATGTATGGAAACTGCACATACAATCACTGGAAGTAATTTATCCATATGGCAAGACTCGATTATAATTAGCTTAAAAGTCATTTCAGGGTGTGTAACATTTTCAAAGCTATTTATATTTTTGGCCTGTTATTCAGCCATCAGATTGATGCTAATTCCTATTCTATCCATTCAGCTTTCAAGTGTTTTAGTAAATTTAAGCAATATTTCCTTAGAAATATGGCTGTGCACTCTGACGGTAGCAACTTGTAGTAATGAGATGCTATTTCAGGCTTTAATAGCTTTGCTGATATGCTAACTCCTTTTAGCAAAACTTGAACACAACAATAGTCTTTTCCATCAGATCGCTTCTGGAAACAGAAATTAACCGCAGTGGCTTTAGCGGATGGCATTTGTACGTCAGATTTACGGGACTACCAGAAATGCGTGAATACAAAGGTTCCGGTAGGTGTTAAAATTTTTAACGCATTAAAATCTATATATTAATCGAAATTGACTGTTAAGTCCCGGCTCATATGTACGCATAACTTATTGGCATTTTAATGATTAAAGCATGTTATGATCAGTTACTCGTCCTGTTCATCAATATTTTTTACTCGGACTTAATTTCTTGGACAGTTAATTTTACTTCAGTAAAAATATGTTGAAGTAATTCCACTTTCGAGAACATTTTTAGCTCCGCCTCTGATTGGGACATCATGTGTTGGTTATTGCGAAAAATAGACCGATTACACTTCTGTCATAATTTAACATTTTACAACCCTGTGCTTTTGGGATGTTTTTTCCTCTTAAATTTTTTTTTAATTTGTCTTTGGATTTACTCTATCTTTAAATATTAAGATTAGAAACATGTATAAAGCAAAACACACACACACACTTAGTCCACTATATGCTGTTCTGCTGAAACAATTACTTTGGTAACTTGAAATTTCAACATAAAAATAAAGCAGAAATCCACCTATTTTTTACTTTTCTAACCCAGATTTTCTCTTTCCAAGTGAAAAAAGTCCCGATTTGAGTGACTGTTAGCTCGACTCCCCCATTAAACATCTGATTCTCTGAGCTACTGCTCGATGTGGTCGGATTCTGAAACAGTCACATTTCCTGCAATAAATCCTTTTTTAAAAATCTTGAAAGCGAACCGAAATGGTGCAAATGCTATAAGAAACCAGCGACACGAAGCAAACCACATCGGAGTTTCGACTAACCTTCAGCAGGAGAAAAATCCTTTTCGACTGGCAAAATACTCCCAATAAACTCATTCTTATGTTATATTTAATCTTTTTAAATTTAATTTATTCACCTTCCTGGTGATTAAAGAGAAACGAGCCTCGCTGCGTCTCCGTCCATCAACTTTCACAGCTGAAACTAATTACGTCACAAATCAGACCAACATAAACGCTTCAAACATTTATTATATTAGAATTCTGTGCAATAATACAATGTACAAATAATCATCTGCAAGTATTACAATCCTTTTAACAGCTACACAAAATCAAACATTAAATACATTCAAGGTCTGAAGGCATCCCTGCAGAAATAAAAACAGGGAAGTGTCCGAAGCTTCCAGGCCATTTAAAGATTTTTTTTTTTTGCAGGTTAAGAAATAAAAAGCAAAACACAAAAGTACATTAGTCTGATTTAAAGAAAATCAGTCTTAGGTAGTAGATTTAAATGCTATATTAAAAATATAGATATTTACATTCCGCTCTCCACTGATTACAACAGAAACCCATTTGATTGTTCTCATCTCTCAAAATATATTTATTTTATGTACAATTAATAAAACGCTTAAATTACTTTCATAAATCTGTGCACCAGTCTGACTGCACCTGAAGACGTGCAAAAGTCTCAGACAGGAATGGCGTAGAGTCGATCGCCATGGAAACAGGAAACGTTCCTGTAACACAGCCCCATCACTGAGGGGAGGGAAAAACGACGTCTCCAGAACTGAAAACACGCCTAAAACATTTACATAAATTAACGTTTAACAGCTTAGAAACCGGCCAGGAGGAAAACAACATCCAGCCCAAGCCTTACATTCATAACACACACACTCAATACAATCAACATTTTATTTAGAAAAACGCTTCAGTCCTCAGCCAGCTCCGTCGACGCACTGGGCGCTGCGGTGGGGGCGCCAAACAGCGGGGATTTTTTTCCAAGTCAGCATTTTTTGAACCTGTGTAAGTGTTATGATCAATAACAGAGGCATGTTATTGACTCATGTACCTCAACGTACAGAGTCCTGTGTTCTGTGCTGGCCGATCGGATTTAGTCAGCTTCGTCTAAAAATCATTTCCGTTCTGAAGCCGTGCAGCTGCGGCCAATCAGGAAAAGTGCAGGCGGTGGAGGAATCAGCTGCTCCTCCTTCATGTTCATCAGATGAAACGCTGAAGATCACCAGCTGTCACAATCGCGTCTCCACAGGAGCTCCTCGGCGATCAAGTGTCCTTATCGTCCGATAGATGGCGGATGTTCCCGTCGTTCAGCCGGTCTCTGGATCGGGACGATGGGACCTCTTCGTAGGGCGGAGGGGCGTTCTCCGGGCTCTGGATGGACAGCAGGGGCTGGTGGCCGCCGTCCGGCTGGCCGGCTGGAGGCGACGGGCAGAAGCCGGGTTCCTCCTGGGCCAGCAGGAGCTGGGTCGGTCCCGGGGCGGAGCAGGGAGGGATGCGCTGCCCCCAGCTGCCGTACACCGCCTCTTCGTAGGACGGGAGAGACACGGAGAGGCCGTCCACCATCAGGTCCAGCTGGTCGGAGGAGCGGCGGCTGCGGGAGACAGGAAGAGGAACCTCACATTATTTAAAGGTAATTAGGAAATGAGTTTTTAGTTCCACTTATCGTCAGTTTCCTACAATGACTTGGGCCGTGTGGAAGTGGCACAAATGAGTTTTGTTTTGGGTGAAATGATCGGAAGTGGGCGGTTCAGACCGACATGAAAATGTCAGAGTTGGTCATTTTGCCTGATGTGTGAACGTAGCCCAAATGATTTTATTTATCATTCAGTCACTGGACCACAAATCCAGATTCAGATCCAATTATCATTCAATTCAACCCAGTTTGGATTTCAAAACAGTTTCTGTCGATCAGATTTGGCTTCAGCTGCTTGGCGTTCTTCTTACCCGTGCGATCGGCAGGGGTAGAGGCGGGACTTGACGATCAGGCAGGCGGTGGTGGTGAGCAGGAAGATGGACACGCCCACCGCGGTGGTGGCCATGCTGGGCATGTCGCCATCGGGCTTCATGCTGGGCCCGTCTGTGGAGGAGGGCAGAGACGCAAAAATGTTAAAAAACATTAATTAAAACGATCACAGGTGGAAGAAACTCTGTAAAACACAAACTGAATGGTTGAAGCTAGGAAAGAAAAAAGGAGTAAATCAATTATTCCCTCTGGTTCCGATGTGTCTTTTTTTATACGTTTGGACAGTTATGATGTGTAACCATGGCAACAAGGTATTGCTTTCACAACCATTAGCAGCTGATTTCAGAAGCTCAAATAATATCCGAACTACGACCCCAAACCTCCGAGGAGCTGAAAAGGACGAATCCTGGATGCAGAGAGAAAGAAAGTTCAAACCATCTGTTCCAGAAGAGGAGCAGCAAAAGCAAAGGAGGAGGATTAGCAGAGTTTGCTAACAAACGATTGTCACCCAGGACACGTTGCTGTGGAATATCGTCTCTGCTGCTAAAGGTTCACAACTTACTGTGAAGATATGAGTAACAAACATTTGGGGTAAATAAAGTATTTCTGAATTTAATTCTTCTGAACAAAACTTTAAAAATAAAAACCATCAAAACATTGTAAACTAAAGGAGATTATATAAAAACACAGGTTAGGATTTTAAAGGATTAATGTACTTCTTGTTGAGAGACTCCAGCTGTTTGTGGCGTTTTGTTGCCAGTAATGTCTGTTTTCAAAGGACACGGGGAAACGGGGTTCCACAAGGCTGAGTGCTTGGATCCCTTTACCTCATAGTAAAACTGGAGCCCATTTGGTTCAAATAATCCACTAATGTCTCAGATTATTACAACACAGAGCATCATCATCCACTGCAGAAACAGGAATTTGCAGCTTCTGTTTAATTGTTTATGCATTTCATTATATTTCTGTAAAATATTTAACTTGACGCAGGTTTCCATCGGTCTGAAAGCTTGAAGGAAATCTATCTCGGTTAATTTATAGTGGCTTTGCCCGCTTCCTCTTTGTGCGCTCTGACTTCCTGTTGCTTCGCGTTCGACTGAATGGCGACAGAGGAAGTTGGAACAGTTTGAGAACAGTGAAGCTTCTAGTTCCTCTGCAGCGAGTCAGAAAGTCTCTGAGCGGATCTGCTAAATAGGTCAAAAGATAACGGTGATAAAGTTGCTGCGTGTTGCTAAAGGAGGAGATTTTCAGGGCGAAATCCGGCAAAACTATTAAAATAGTTTTAATAAAAGAGAAGTTATCCTCTTGATTTTCACAGACAAAGAAACTAAAGTTTCTTTGTCTGTGAAACTTTAGACAAAGAAACAGACAAAGACAAAGAAACTAAAGTTTCTTTGTCTGTGAAACATTCTCTCTGCTTCTCTAGGAAGCAGAGAGAATGTGAGCAAGTAAGGGAAGTAAAGTTGTGCAACCCCAATTTTAAATGTTGGAAAAAACAGCAAAGCCTCATAAAATGACTAACTGCTGTTAGTATCTGGGTCAGAAGCGACCGTGAGTCAGTAGATCATAAACTGAGAAACGCTGCACTCGGTCAGCGCTACGGGAAACGTTCAGAGTTGCCCAATAACCTCTGCACCAGAACTCGTACTGCAAAACAGAATCCTGCAAATTTTTCTGTGAAATGTGCATCGAGAAGGTTCCTGTGTTTTGTGTAAATGTTCGACTTGGTCAGCTGAAACGGCTCTTCCCCATTTTATTCAGAGCCCGTTTTATTCTGCTTTTAAAGTTCACTTAGCAGAAGTCCTTTTATTCATTCATTGAAATGATCGTAAACAGGAATTAAGAAAACAATATCCAAAAGATTCTTTCATAATGTTTGAATTGGACGTTTTCACTGGAAGCTGCAGAAACTTTTCACACTTCCAACCATTACGACATGTTCAGCAAACTGCATGTCATCCTTCAAGAGAAGTTTCCAAAACACGAACAGAAGGGAGATCAGCAAGAATCAGGTGGGGAACCACAGGGCTGAGTGATCGGACCCCTTATCTTGATGGGTTCTTTCAGCTGCCGTCTTCCAAGAATATTTCTTAATCACATTTTTAGCTGTTAGGAAATGTCATCTTGAACTAGTAATATTAATGAGAAGTTACGCCCACCATGCAAATCAGCATAAAAAGCCGTCATTATGACGCTGTAATCTGAAAATGTAATCCCTGCTAACCTGCATGTGCAGCTCAACTAGGAGCAAATGATTGTTTTTAATCAGCAGAAAAGAGAATCCTGTTCCAACAGGTTTAACTGAGACCGATATTTTAAATTATTTGGTTAAAACCTCCAAAACATTCGCTTTGAAATAAGATACATGGCCAGATCTCATTTCCATTAATGTTCATTATAAAAGCACCAGAAATGTAAAGTGTTTTTAAGCCCAGATTGGTTGGATAAAGGCGTCTGTTTGTTGGACAAAATGTTTTATGCAATTAAACCAACTGAGATCTCCAAGGTGAGCTCTCCAACAGCAGGAAGTGGATTATAGTGCAGGGCATTCTGAGTAAATACAAACATGCTAACCTAGCGTTAGCGCCTCGTGGTCTTTTGCTAAAGACAAACGAGAAATCCTCTCCATTTTTGTTTCCATTTCTTCAGAGGTTTTTGTGTTGTTTCCTTCAGCAGTTCTTGGTGCAGCGCCCCCACAGGCGAGGAGGGGAACAGGTTTTTAAATTAGTTTGGTTAGTTTGACTCAGTGCAGCAAGAAAGAGAATAACTGCAGCTAAAAATATAACAATTTTGGTCCCAATTGAACCAAATCCACTGGACTATCAGCCTCAGATTCATCATGATTATCTTCTGTTTTTCTGAATAAATTCGTACCTTTCATGGGGAGGCAGGGCGGGATGGGGGTCCACCTCCCCCGCTGACACCTGGAGCTGGGCTTCTTGTTGCCCGTGTGGTATCCGTTCTCACAGAAGATCTGGATGACGGTCTTAGGAGGAAACCCGCGGCATGGAGACGGGTCGCAGCGGAAACCTCCATGTTCTGGTACCAGAGGGTGAGAGCAGTTCAGCCGGCCTGCAGGGTCAGAAACAGGTCGACAGACAGGTGAGCGGGTTCTGGAGCTGTCTGGCCAATCTCTGATCTTTAAAATGCCTGACCTGCCGATTCCAATTTTGAACAATTTTCTTTATTTTTTATAACAATCAATTTCCATTTTTTAAAATCAAAATCATTGAATCGTTGCCAAACAAACAGGGCAAAGCAAACGAGGCAGATTTTTTAAACCTTTGCAGAGGGAGAAAAAGATTGATGGATCGGTTTGCAATGGAAGCACTGGCCGATCACAGATATTCAAAAATTTATTGATTTCTTTGTGCATAACTAACAATTACTTTCTGTATTTGGTCTAGAAATGTTAAAGTTTCAACTGTTAAATCAAAATAAAGAAAATCAGTCAAAAGGTGATGGACAAGAAGTTGTTTTTCCGGCTTCACGGTGATGTTACGTGCAAGTGAAAGTTTTCTACGTTGGCGTAGAAAACATAAGCTCCCTCGCCGGGACTTCCGTTATCGCCTCAAGGCGAGTCAGAAAAACATTTTAACTTCCTACATGTTAAAATGATAGTTTAAAATGAATGTAATTATGAATAAACCAGCTTCAGAGGAAAAAAACTTTTACAATAAGTTAAACCAGACGGCAGGTTTCAAACCTCCAAAACACAAACACGTTTAGCAAGAAGACAGTAGAAAAAAAACACAGTTTCACATTCAGTCACGATCAGAAAGAGTCTTCAGAATGAGTCAGAACCAAGCCATAAAAAGGTCAAAGGTTGCCCACCAGGTGTGAAGAAAGTACCTGCAGAGAGGAGCGGGGAGGAGACCAGGAGGAGGAGTCCACAGACGAGACAGATGCGTCCGCTCGGCCATGAATACTGGACTGGCGCCGACATGAAACTTCCTGAAGAGATGGAGAAAAATCCCCGACATACTTAATATTTTCACACCGAGTTATTCAGAGAATCAACTGGCCTCTTAGGATATTTTTAAATCCAAAAGTCTAAGACCAAAGAGGACATGTTGGTTTCTGGTGTCTCAACAGAGACTCTTGTTTCTGGGCAGCTGAAAAACTAGAGCAGCAGCTTGAAAACATAAAACCAGAGCAGGAGGTTTTGGGGCATTTCACAAGAACTCTGAACAGACGTACAAAAACACACACAGGTCAACATTTATACCCTTATTAAGACTTTTCATCGACTTTCGTTCAAATTGGCAACCGTTTTGTTCCCCCAACTCTACAAAAGGGTTCTGCCGCATCAGAATGGGTTTACGGTCCCATAAGGTCCATCGGTCTGCAGAAAGTCAGGTGAATATCACAGAAACGCTCCAAACACACAAGTTGGTATTTCTACCCTATTAGGACTTTATATTGACCTCCATTCATCTTAGTCATTTAATTTATGCCTGACCACAACCAACACTGGATTCATGTCATACTTAAACCATAAAATAAAAAAGCAGGTTTTATGCATTAATTCAACAAAATACTTACAACTTCCTGCTATAATAGTTAAAAACCACCAAATATGCCTTAATACCCTGCTAGCATGCAAGTCTGAGCTTCAACGGTCACTGAGCTCAAACCACATCCTGACACTCTCCACCGATGAGAGGCAGGAGGTTCTGCTGGTCCCACATCTCAAGGTCTGTGATGTTTGTAGTGTTTTATCTGAGGCAGGTTAAAAACGGCATCGATTTCAAAGTAACGCTAACTGTGTTTATACTCGCCTTGCTGCACGATTTAGCAGAAACGCACTAAACAGAGCATTTCATGGTAAAAATATCACAATAATAACCTTTGGGAACATGAGTGTGCGAATACCACACACACACACACACACACACACACACACACACACACGCACAAAGCTAACATGTTTATTCAGTCTTGTGTTTCTCCAAGACGTTTCATTTTAAATGCACAATATATTTTTTGTACAATCTTGACTTAATTACTGCTCTGAAGTATCAGACTCAAAAAAGGCAAAGTACCTTTTTTGAGTCTGTATACTCCAATTAACAATTAATCAATTAATTGATTATTATTTAAATTAATTGTTTCAGCCCTAATTTTGACATTTGTAATTTCTCTACAAAAGAAATGAGAAAACAAATTATTCAAATCAGAAATCCAATCTGCAATAGGAAAAAAAAATATTTCAACAAACAATCCATCGTTTCAGGTTTATTTTAAATGATTAAAATTTATTTTTCAACTCTACCGTTTCCAGATCAACATTTTCTTTTTTGTGTTTGTGCATTTGAGCATTTACTGCTGACCTTTGCACCTCATCAGGCCACTCACTGGATCCGTTCAAAATCAACAAATAAAAAAACAGATTTCACCCCTGAAATGTTTCTGCAGCACAGAGAAAACCAACCCTGACAAATTTCCCCTTTTATTTCAGTTAAATGGATGCAAAATTATTCCTATGAACTACTCTGAGCTTCTGCAGTAAAACTTTGACATCTTCTCCACTTCAACATGAAACCCAGCCTCGCTGCAACCTTTCAGCCGACTCAAAGTGAAACCCCTCACCTGAGAGTGTTTACAGTTTCAACAGAGCCCATATTGACCGACACTCATCTGGAAAACAAGCAGAGCTTCTGAGGTGATGCTTTCTGCCCCTCTCTCCTTCATTCCCAGACAAACACGGCCTGTGAAGCGCCAGACCTCTGCCAGCATCAAACCAAATGCCACAGTGTGTGAAAATGTGGGTGTGTGGGAGTGTTTTCGCCGCCTTCGGTGTGTGTGTTGGGAGCTTTCATGTCAACAGGGATGCCAGTCATCCCGAGAGCAGCGGAGGGGAGGGCCCGGCGCCACCGCAGCACGAATACGCCAACACCTCCGTCTGATGCGACTGCGACCTGCGTGGGCGCGCCGCGTCTTAGTCAGCGCTGATATTAGGCCTGCTGCTGTCAGGACCAGGAAGGCTGCAGAATTAAAGCCACTGATCAAACATTCAAAATGAGAAAATTAGCATCAAATTTGTTTCAGCTGCAGGAAAACTGGAGGAGAAAATCATTTCCCTCGTCTCAAATTCAGAATAAGGAACAACATGATCTGCGTTGAGTCATAAATGTCAGATTTCCTGCAGATATCAGCCATTCACAGCCAGGAACGAGACGCTTTTCATGCAAGTTGTGCTGCATCAGCCTCTGCTGTGACGATTCACAACGTTTCCAGCAGAGCTGCAACCTTAGTAATCAATTATTCTATCGAACGATGATCATTTGGAGCAAAGGAAGCATCTGCCACTAAAAATACCGTTTACTAATCTGTTGATTAAAAAAAGATAATTAGGTCATAAAAGGTGCTTAATATGAGTTTGTTTTACTAAGTTTGAACCAGATGAAGGTAAAACTGCAACTTGAGGAGTTCTGTGGAGAAAATAAACAAAGAAGATTTTTCTCATTTTAAATGCAAATTGTTTTTATGTTTTGTGAAGTTTGGCTTAATTATTGGTCTTTCTGAGTTGTTCGTTTGCCAAAAGAAAAAAGCAGCGGTTTTATTTCTAAGCCTTTAAATCTCCTGAAGTTCTGGATGTTCCAGATCAGAAAACCAGGATCTGGTCCTGAAGTTGCATAACGTTTTACCGATTTCTCCCACAACCGACACTTTCAGCATGCTGACGTTTCCTCCTGCAGGGTTTTCGCTCCGGCTCAAACGTTTACAGCAGCAGGTTGTGGAAACACTTAGCATACGTCATCAGGCTGGATGAGGAGCATCATTTGCAGCTTTGATGGCCTTTTCTAGGGAAAAAAAAACTTCCGGGACACAGGAAGTGATGCGCTTTGTTTCCAGCCACAACATTCGACTCGTTTGGCACAAACACAGGAAGACGAGACGCAGCGTGAGCGACGCTGCTGCAGACAAGAGGAGGAGTTGTGAGGGGAAAACCCTGAGCAGGAAGAAGCTGCAGGACGGACGGCAGAGCCAAGTGGCTCACATCTGACAAACTGCGTTTATATTAAACCTGCAGTTTGTAACTATTTTTGATGACATATTTGTTAAAACGGTCACCATGTCGTGACAGTATTATACGAGTCAGATAATCTATAAAAAGATCAATCTCCTACACCTCCTCCCTGAGCTGCTGTTGCCTGAAGAAATGCACCACAGACCACCAATCAGAGCCAGGAGGAGGGGCTTAGCGCTCTCAATCACCCTGATGTACTCCCTGAAAAATGTGCTAATGGTGGAGAAACAAGTTGTATTTTAAGGAAAACAGTTAATTTTACCATCAACAGTGGCTATGCTAAGCATTGACAGCATGCTATGCTAGCAGAGAGCAAGAGGGATCAGGAGGTTGAGCAGCACCATACCAGATTGTGACTGACAGCACTATAACCCGCCTCAAAGCTCTGATTGGTTGGTTCACAGATTACCTTGAAATTGATCAACTGAATTACTAATATGTTTTTTAATGACTTATCGCGATTTATAGCTCATTTACGTGTGATTTTAACTTAATTTCTGATTAAATAGAAACACTGAAATTGCTTATGTTATTTTTTAGACGTCTGCAGAAAATAGACACAGATTTGCGTGTATTTGTAATGAAAACGCTACAATCAGGCTGATCAGCAGCTGCAGCGGGAGGCTGGATGTTTACATCGGCTGCCCCGCGTCTCCAGGTGAAAAAACCCACAGCGAGGCGTGATGGAGCCCACGGCTCCACATTCAGCTCTCTGGGATGCAGAAAGCTTTGTTTTTACGCTCATATGTGCAGTCAGCTGTGAGAGAAGCCATTCAGCATGCTTCTGCACAGAGACAATGCTGACAGAGCATAACGGGATGGGCTTTCACCACATCCCTGCTCTCTGACACAGATCGGATCAGAGCAACTCCACCAAAATAACCTCAAAACACAAGCAGGTGAAGCTTAAAACTGCTTTGTTTTGGGTAGAAGCCGAATCCAAACTGATTTTTTCCTGAACTATGCACCCTCGGTCATGGAGGGAGTCACCAGAAAACATGAAAACTCAGCACTTTTATCCAAAAAAAAAAAAAAAAACACACTTCTGCAACATCAGCGTTTCACTTCTGCTCCTAAAGTTTCGTTTTAACCTTTATGAATTTTGCATCAGGCTTTCAGCTTCCAATAGCGCAATAAACACATTTTCTATTTAAATAATGCAAACAGGGCTGGATTCAGGAGGACCTGGGCCCTGGGCTGAAGCCAGTTTGGTGCCCAAAACATACAAGGTTTCATCTGCAAATTACTTTAAATTGATCATCTTTTGTTGTCGTTTTTAAAGCACATTTTGAAGCTTTAGAAAATGGTAAGATTTGAGAAACATCCTCAATTTTGACAAAGAGTTTAGGTGTTTTTGACTTTTCTCAAGACGAGTCAATGAACCAAGTAAAAAAAATGACCAAAAATAATCAAACAGGTTCTGATGTAGTGAACTTTCCACCCACTAGAGGGTTTGTCCAGGGGAACTACATTTTTCAGAGACCAAACCAGAAGATGGAAACAAGTTTACTTTTTTGCAACAGTTCATTAAAATTTGCATGTCATTTGGATGGAAACATAGCTATTGTTATGCAGAAACATCGCATGTAAAGGCCTTGTCAACATAGAACTAGTTTTTCCAAATTTTCTGAATTTATCCTTTAAAATTTCTAGAGAAACAACAATAAAAATTTTAAATCCCATCATAAGTTGCCAATATTGTGGTGGTAAACAAAACATCCTCTAGCATGCTAAAGGGCTAACCCATTCAAATGTGCGCCTAGCTTAAAAATCATCAGCCGATTTCAGTTGTACAAGTCCAGTGAGTAAAACAACCAATAGTTTTTTCTATCATGTTGATAAACGCGTTTTGTTTTGTCTCAGTGTTGAAAGGGTCAGAAAATATTGTTTTTCCGGATTTAAAGGAGTATAAATACAGGTTATCAAGCCAAAGTTTCACGTCGAAGCATATCTGGGGTAAAAAAAAACCCGTGTGGCTTGGGCACCAAACCGCATCCTACTGAACGCGGCCCTGCACAGACCCTCATCTCATCAGCTGGCCTCACGCTCCAGTCCATCGGTATTAATCCGCTAGTTTGTCCAACTACATTTACTCAGTAATCAATAAAACAGGACTCCTTATCAACAGCCAGGCAGAGGAAAACTCGCTTTGAATTGACCCTGTAACCAGTTTCACCGAGGATCACTGGAAACATGGAAAAGTGAAACTGGATTTTTTTTAAGGCTCCGTTTGGTTAATGTAAATAAATGAGCGAATAAACTGAAATGGTTAAAACAGGAGAGCAGAAGCGTTCAGCTCTGCTGGTATTCTAGAAATACATGTAGAATAAATCCCTCCGTCGCTCATTTAAAGGTGTTTCGTGTCTGAACATGTCCTGGTAAACGGTGAAAACGCCTCACCTGTGGGGCGGCGGTGCGGCGGGGCTGGCAGGCGGACTCCCGGTTCGGTTCCAGGCTCTGAATGGGGACGAGGCGGTCGGAGCTCCGCGGTCAGCTGACGCTCTCTGCTCCTGCTCAGCAACAAGTGAGACCTTTTCGGCTGCTCCCCTCGCTTTGACTCATCTATCAGCTGGGCTTCGCAGCGACACCCCGGCCTCCCATTGGCTGCTGGCGGTTAAGCCCCGCCCGCCGGCGCGGCGCCGTTACATTCTGGAAGCGCCGTCCCTTCTTTTCACCACAAACAGACCCACATATGAAAGAAAGGGGAAACTGTGGCCAGATAACGCATTTAAAATAAACATATAAATTGAGAATACCCGGAAGGAAGTAAAATCATCTCAGGGCTGCTTAGTGATAAAAGCCAGACTTCCTGCTGCTGACTTTTACCCAGAAGGACTAAAGAAAAACTCCCCAGAAGCTGAACTGAGACGATGTTCGAAGAATTGGTGCATACAACCTCAAAGGTATTTACTCAAAACTGCAACAAACAAAATGTTGAGATTCCGTGAGCTAAAGCTGAAAAATTAGCTTTCACTTTATTATAAACATTACATGAGAAGTCAGACGTCAAATGTTGAGTCCGTTTCTGACTGAACAGATTCCTGACTGAACAGTTTACTGACTGAACTGATTCCTTACTAACCAGGTCCATGAATGAACACATTCCTAACTGAAAATGTTCATAAAGTTCCCTGCCTGAACTGATCATGGATGAACAGGTTTCTAACTGAACAGATTCACAACTGAACTGATTCATGAATGAATAGGTTCATAAATTTGCTCTAGAAACTGCTTTAGACAAAACTTTTGAGTTTTTGAAGTGTACTGGCCGAATCCGTTCTGTCCGCCTGCTGCAGCACCAGCAGCACCAGCAGCAGCAGCTGCAGCACCAGCAGCACCAGCAGCTTCCACCCAGAAGGTGGAAGTGCTAAAAATACAAAGCTTTGCTGACTCTGCCTGTTGCCTGTAAGACGGCGTGGAAACAGATTTTTTTCTGGGTTTCCACTGAAGGTTGCGTCAGAAAGCAGGTGAGGAACCAACAGGTACGGCGGCGACCTCAGAACAGGAGAGAACGTCTCCAATCCTCAGGAGAAATAAAGCAACCCCGACTTTTAATGAATGTTTTAATAAACCTTTAAGCACAAAAAAGAACATTTCAGAAAATCATTTTCAAACACACTAAATGTTTTAAAATAAACTTTTGATTAAAGTTTTGAAAGTCAAACTTTCTAAAATTCTGCTTTTGCATGTTTAGAAAGGACTCGAATACAAACACAGCCTGTAAAAAGTCTTCACTCTTGGTGCTTTTACCTTTTATTGCTTTTACAAATCAATCCTGATCAGGGCTGCAGCTAACGATTATTCTAGTAATCAAATATTCTGACCATTAATCGATTAAAAATGGGACATTCTGCAAAATTTACATCTAACCATGCAGTTCAGCGTATTTTATGCGATAGTAGAAATGCACTAAAAGATGCAAATAAAAACTGAATTCTGTTTTAAATATAAAAAACATTAACATTATTTCCCAAAGTGAACGGATTTAAGTTTTCAACCGCAGCTGTGTCTTTAAAACCGTGAACTGGATCCACTGGTCTCATGATTTAATATCAATGAAACTGAACATTTTCCTCCAGACTTCCTGATTCTGTGAAATCACTTCCTCTTCAGGCACCTGGTTCCCTAAATCAGGGATGTCCAAAGTGCGGCCCGGGGCCCATTTGTGACCCTTAGAAGGGATTCTGCGACCCAGACTCAAGTTTAACTCAGGCCCTCTGGACCCGACTTGTTATTCAGAGAAATATTTCAAAATCGTCTTCAAATGGAAAATGTTGGTGCAGCACAAAGTTTTCTACTATAATCAGCACAAATCTAATTTTTGTTCCTTTTATGTGACAAAGTTGGGCCACAAGCATTCAGCAGCATTCAGTAAAGACAGATCCATTCACTAAAGTTTGCAAATCTGGAGAAAAGACTTCCTGACCCACTCTGGGCGATAAAATACCCGACTGCTGGTTGTTCTACGAAAATATTCAGGGTTGAATTTAATGCTGAAGAGGTAAAAATAAAATAAATAATTTGATAACATTCTGCACCAGAAACATCTAAACTCCCTCCAGAATTTCTTCAACCTAATTTATTTCTTGATGTGATCAGAACACAGACAATATCGTCTTTTCCAACAAAACATTTGCAAAA
Organism: Poecilia latipinna; assembly: GCF_001443285.1. NCBI lineage: Eukaryota > Metazoa > Chordata > Actinopteri > Cyprinodontiformes > Poeciliidae > Poecilia > Poecilia latipinna. Next base: position 56,842 of record NW_015113468.1, on the reverse strand, counting down.
ACTCTTAATGTGAAGTTATGTTTTTACAACAATAATAACATTTACAAAAATTCAGTTTCTATGCACCACAAATCTGGAACAAACTTCCAGAAAACTGAAAAACAGCCGAAACACTGAGCTCCTAAAAATGAAAACGAAATGTAGAGTAAATTTGAGTCAATAAATGGAAGATTGACCAAAATATTTGAGATGTGTTGATGATTTGGATGATTATTTTTCACATTTTGCAGCTTCTTCATGGTAAACCTCAACACTTTGAGGTTTGGTTCGTCCAGGTGAGAGGCGTTTACTTTGAACAAACTGTGGCCGCTGATTGGTCAGTTGCTGAATTGATTCATTCAATGGGTTCAACGTAAGAATCTTCATTCTTACATTGGAGATTTCGTCTGAGAAAATTTGCACGACTGAAAAGACGCCGTAAAGGAAGCAGCTAATTGACGCAACGTCACTGCAACCACAGGTGGAAAACCACATTTTCAGAACATTTCTCCCCAGAGCAGAGATAATCTTTCCTAAACGAAGCTGCTCTGCTTTCTAAAATCTGATTAGTGATGTTAGAGAAACTACCAGCTTAGACAAAAGACTTCTTCAAAGTTTCAGCAGCTTTTATAAATCATTTAAAATAAACCACAAAGACTGGCTGTTTCCAACATCCACTATTAAAAAAATACTTTGACTCGACATAAAGCTACGACATGCGCTTTGTGATGAGTTTCTGTCTGCAGAAAAACTTGGTCTGTTTGAAGGAACAAAGAAGCGACGGGCACACCCGAGTCAGAATCATCGCAAAGGAATGTCAACTTTAACTTCTGCAGGCGCTTCACTCACAGCGTGGAGGAAAATATATGTATATTTTTGCACATTTTAAAGTTTTCTCTGTGTCTTTTAGCACCTTTACTGTTGCTAAATTAATTGACTTCCATGTGGAAATGTGAATATTTACTAAACAAATTTAATTACAAACCGTCATTTACTTTTTGAAGGGATGATTTAAAACACACTGGCAGCTGAGAGGAGTGTCTCGTGCCTTGTAAGATTTGTTTTGTGTCTAAAATGGTTCCGTTTTATTGTCCCAGTGGTTTTTTAGCATAATTTATTTCCGTTTCTGGTGGTGGAGACAATGGAGACTTTAAACCTGAAGCCAGTTCTGCTTTTTTCCAGGTTCACATGAAGCAGAACATCAAAAATCTGCATTAGCTTCTGAGCGGGGACTCCAGTTTGAAGTCTCAGACAATGCTACAAAATATGCAAAGAAACTGTTTCTTCCTCATTTTTATTCACCATTCAATAATTATTACATCCGTTTAGCATAAATGCTGCTTCATACCTTCTGATTGCAGTTGGCCAGGGTTTTTTTTGTCAAACTTTTCCATTTTGCGCTGCTATTCTACACTATTCTAGTTTTATCTAGTTTAACCCTGTTCTTAGTTTTATTAGAAATTTGGAAAGAGTTAAAAAGTTGTATGTGATCAAGACGATCTGCAACCCTGACCCAGTTACATCGGTTCTGTCAGGAGGAATGAGCCAGACTTAACAGAGTTTAACTAAAACTAATGAAACAGTCATAGTTTGAACAATTATTTTTAAAACATTTATTAATTCTGAAACACAGGAAACTCTTATTGAATGCCAGGCAGTGTTTAAGAAACATTTGGTCTCAGGTGTAAAATCCTCTGGCGGTTGCTCTGCGTTAGAAAATGAGTCATGACTTCATAAACGTCATGGCAGCCGGTCGGCCCAAATGGAAATCAGAACCTTAACCACTGGAAATAAAGTGACATTTTCAGAAACTGTGCCATGAAATTCTGAGTATTTTCACAATTATTTATCATCATCAATCAAAATATTGATATGGTACAAAACAGAAATAAAACGATTAATCGTGATTAATCTATCAATGAAATAACCGTCAACTAATTTAGTAATCGATTAATCGTTAATGGGTAACAGGTTTTTAATATATATAGATATGGATAAATTAACCTTCACAGTTAACTTAAAAGTAAACTTATTTTTCATGGGAATAAATGGGAAAATATATCAAAATATATGCCAAAAATAATTTAGGATAAATGTGAAAAAAGAATTAAAAAAATAAGACAGGCTGCACCTGGATTTTAGTTTGTACTTTATAATCATATTCTTTGATTCAATCTACTGTTTATATAAAGCTACACCTGTTAAAATTCTACTCTCTGGTTTTATTCTTTTTTTTAGTATTTGTGTTTTCACAAAACAAAACCTGGATAGAGACAGAAAGAAAAGATTTTGTGCAAAGTCACACAGGCAGAATTGAAATTATAATTTCTCTCTGCTTTATTTAAGATGTGCCAACAAATCTGTGTCTGTTGTGAATTATGAGGAACGCAGATGTCTATATTTGAAAATTTAAATATAGAAAATAAAGTTGGATATAGATTGCATTCGCCTGCTGTGTGAAAGTAGCCAAAAACACCAACTGCTGTTATATTTGATTATGGGCCCCTCGCTATTATTGTTTACATCCGGAAATTTCATTCTGGAGGCAAAAAGACGATTCTTTTCCTCGCCATCCGTAACCGCCACCGCGCCGTTAACTAAATGAAACCTGGAGATGCAGGATTCATTTATCGCAGAGCGCCACAGCAAAGAGGAAAAATAACACAGAAAAACCGTTAAAGAACAACTAAAAACCTCTTTCCTCGCTCTGTGTGTCGGCTACGCTACAGGCAGACCCGTTGCCATAGCAACTGACAACAACGCCACTTTATGTTCCAGGATTCAACAACAAAAACAAACATTTCCCACATAAAGAACAGAACATTGAGTCAGTTACAGATGTATGTTTTCAGGTTTGATGTTTATTTTGCAATTATTAATAAGCGATCGGTGCGGTAGATTAGCTACCGCTGCTATTAGCTAAGCTAACACGGTGGTAGATTAGCTACCGCTGCTATTAGCTAAGCTAACACGGTGGTAGATTATATAATTTAACCACCTACTCTACTGATTATCTGTCAGAGTTTATGTTTAGGTTGCCTTTTTTAAAATTTATTTTAAATGAACCGAAACGCCACATTCCACATCATATCTACATGTTACGGTTGTCAAAGTCAAGCTAGCATAACTGAACTACTTCCTCGCTATTTTTAAAATTAAAACATTTCCTGACCTTGTTATCTACTTGTAGTGTAGCACAGCACTGCATCCATTTTTCTTTTGTATATCAGGTGAATATTTAAGATTTTGCGAGTTGTACTGCTAGCTGTTATTGGTTTTAACTGTTATAAGTTAAAACCAAAGCTAGTCATCATCAGATAGCAGCTTTTTGCCCTCTGCAGCTTGTGACGTCACGCTGCAGCGGATCCACAGAACAGCTGTTTGTGTTAACAGGAATCACTTAATCAATACAACAGATTGAGTTTAGCTGGTCCTCTGGATGTGGAAAACCAAACAGTTTGTTTCATTTACAGTTCAGGCGCCAAATCAGATAAACCTGCAGACCTCCTCTGAGGACGCCCGGCTGCATTTAATGGAGAAAAAGTGTCATTCAGAAACAAGACGGGTCAAATTCATCTGTCCTTTACTGTAAAAACAGCTTGTTAGTAGTAGGAGACATAAAAAAAACAACATCACAAGAGTTCAAGAAGTTTCAGTATTTTAGTTCATTTTCTACAGTGAAAAAATTAAATATATATATAAAAAAAAATCAAACATAAAGTAAAGCCTATTGTTCTAAAAATGCTACAGTTATTAAAACATAAAGAAGGAATTAGTAAAATTTGACCTGGTGTTATGGGACTGTGTGCTGATTGGTTAATGCTCCCATAGCGTCTCTTCTGGAGGGTTTAGTGTTGCACGAATGAGTGCAGCTCCTCTGCATCTCATCACCAGTGCTCGATACGTTTCACTCTGCACACTGCAAAAACTCAAAATCCAACCAAGTATTTCTGGGTAGTTTCTAGTGCAAATATCTTATTACACTTGAAATAAGAAAAAATAACTTATAAACAACTTTACAGCAAACTATAGGAGCTTGTGCATAACTTCACCATAAAGCTCCCTTTATAGATGAATAATAGTTTATAAATATGTTATTCATTCATCTATAAACACTTAATAAATCATCATAACTGTTGAATTAAGAATGGGAAGATATATCAAAAATAAATTTGCAAATGCTTATTGTTCTTACAAGGTAGTCTGAAATATTCAGTATAACTAGATAATAATTAATGCATAATAAACAGTTATTAATGATTTATAAAGTGCTTAAAGATGAATTAACATATCTGAATTACTGGCCATCTGTAAGTGAAGCCTTATTGTAAAGAAGCTATATTCCTTAAAATAGATGTAAAAGTTACAAATTCTACCGGGAGACTATTTATAAAAATATCTTGATATAAATTAACTAATCCATCAGTTTAACTTGTCCTGCTTTTAATCAATTTTAGCAGATTTACATAAAACAAGCTCCTTTATTTTACTGAAAACTTATTTTTGAGTTTGTCTTATTTCAAATGTATTGAGATATTTGCACTTCAAACTATGCAGAAATATTTGGTAAGATTTTGTGCTTTTGCATCGTAATAAACAAAATACAACAATCATAAAAACAGACGGTAAATTATCAATGTTTTCTCTATGTTCACCGTTTTTACACAGGAATATTAGGAAATAAGTGGAAGAAAAAAAGTCCTCTGCTACCATGACTCCAGTGTTTACATGTTCACTTAGTGTGTTTTTGCTCGTTTACAACAGGAAGCTAGGATAATTATGGCTACAAAATACAGTCCGAGTCCAAAGGTCGCCGCTGTCAGTAGTAAATTCAGGGTCCAGAGGTCGGGATCAGTGTCTGTAGTGGAAACGTTGCAGATTGTCGGTAAGTGAGATTTAAAAAGTTACTCCAACCGTCACCGACTCCTTCGAACCCGGCTGTACTCCAAAACAACAAAAGGAAAAGAGCCTTTTTCTGCGTCCGGAAACATGACATCACACTCATTCACCCACGCATTCGTCGTTATTGCCTCTGATTCGGGGAGCGCGCTCCCCACAGTTCAGTGACTCTCAGCGGATACGCAGGATCCTCCCGCACCGCCTGGGCTCCCGGTGCGGGAGGATCCCGATCCGCCCGAGTCGCCTTCACAGCCCCGGAGGTGTGGAGCGCCGCGCTTCATCGCATCCTGTTCTGCCGCATCAGGGGGACGATGCAGGACGGCGGGCCGGCCTTGGACAGGAACTGGTGCTTCAGGAGCTCGCTGGCCGTCGCCCTCTGAGCCGGCTCACGCACCAACATCCGGTCCAGGAAGCCTTTGAGGAGCGGGGACACCTGCAGGGAGACACCCAGGGCACTTACTGCACAGAACAACTGTTTATTTAGCTATGAATACTCAGACTGTCTGAAAATGATAAGTTACATATATTCAGCATTATTACTTGTATATTTATGTACAGTTATGATTTTTATGTGGTTTTTAACATTTTTTAAAATTACGAGATTTCATTCACAATTTCACCGTCATGTCTGAACGACAACAACATAATAAGTTTATTTTATGTGATAAATAGAAAAGAAAATCCTGAAGTTTCATCATTTAATCTAAACAGATTACGGCGGCGTCATCTGGAGAACCTCAGGGCTCGGTACTGGGACCCATCCTGCTCTCCACTCAGACAGAGCTTAAACTACAGCTGCAATTAATTATTTCACTAATCGATTATTTTATCGATTAATCTGATAAAAGCAATTTCATTAACTACTAAAGCCTTTTTATACATTATTAAAATACATTAAAGATGCAAATAAATAATTTAATCCCACTTTTAAACAAGAACATAAACATTTTATTACCTAAAATGAAATAAGGTATTGTTCCTTTGATCGATTCTGGAATCTGCAGCCAATAAAATATTTCACCATCAACATGTGAAAAGCTGAAACCTTCGGTTACAGCGCAGGGCCACATATCTGGTGATTGTTTGGATTAATCGATTAATAGCTGGACAGGAAAAGGTGCTTTACAGGAGATTTTCTTTTCATCTTAGATGCAAAATGAATTTTCTTTTGTACAGTTTTGGATTAGGTACCGTTCTGAGTGTGTTTGTAAAATGTTTATTTTGTTTAAAAAATAGATGTTAATGGATTTTTGATATTGCATAAATCGGCTGAAGTGGTTTATTGAAAAATATGCAGAATGAGCCAATTTTCTTATCCGATTAATCAGAATAATCATCAACTGTCAGAATAATTGTGATAACTAGAACAATCGATTAATCATCAGAACAATTGTTAGAATAATCTCGTTATTGTCTGAATAGTTGATTAACCGTCGGTGTTTCATTGTGTGAGTAACTGATAACTAAAATAATTGCCACTTGCAGCTCTGACTGAATGTCCTGCTCTGCTCAGCTGCTTTCGTGTCGTTTCACAGCTCAGTAGAAATGAAAGGAGATGATGAAGCTGATAAGACCCTGAACCAGAGATGATAAACCGTCAGCTGGACAGAAGGTGTCGGTTTTGTTTTCACTAAATATGTCTGTCACATTTCACAGTGAAGATACAATTATAGACATTTTGATTCGGATGACCCAAAACTACGACTTAAAGAGACATTAAGTGAAACAGGTTTTATGTTCCAAAGACTTCTGCTTCATTCGGATTTATTCTGTGATTATGAAAGCAGCAGTGAGAGTGAATACAAGTTCAGATGACTCAACTCTTTTCCCATCTTGTGTCTCAACTCTTACAACATTATAAAGAAACATTTTGGCCTTGAAGACGACGTGGGAAAACAACCACGTTTCACATTCCTCACAAAGAAACCAGCATTTCGCATCCTGGTTCTGGTGGGTCTGCTTCAGCAGTTTCACCTTGTGCAGGTTCTTCAGTTTGGGCGGCTGGTTGTCTCGAATCATCTTCATGGCTTTGAGCGGCGGCTCGTTGAAGTACGGCGGCTCGCCGTCCACCATCTCTATCACCATGATGCCCAGAGACCAGATGTCTACCTGCAAACGCCCAGCGGAAAACATCAAAAAGACAAAAAAAGGAAACACAGCAAACGTTCAGTCGCCTGATTGTTTTCACCCGCATGTTTCATGGACGTTAGTTTTGTGAAAACAGAATAATTTATCAGTAATTTTCACCTCTGGACCGTACGGCAGCCGGGATATGAGCTCTGGTGCCATCCAGTACGGCGTTCCAACCAGAGACTTCCTCCGCTGGACTTCCTTAGAAACCTGAGCGCAGAAACCGAAGTCTGACAGCTTCACCTGGAGACGGAAGTACAAACACAGCGATGCTGTTTATGACAGGAAATGGAGGCAGCATTCACACCTGCCCTGTTCAATGATTGCTTATTGCGCCAGGCTTTGAATCCATAAGCGAACGCCAAGCGGACCAGAGACCGCTCTAAAAGCAGGAAGTGGACTACAACACAGGGCATTCTGGGTAAATACAACCAAAACAAACGCAGAGGCCAAAAACAGGTTTTCCAAAATGTTTGACACAGTGCAGGATGAAACAACCACAGCAGCTGAAGGTAACAAATACACTGCAAAAACACAAAACCTTACCAATTAATTTTGGTCCAGTTTTTAGAGCAAGTATTTTAGTACACTTGAAATAAGACAAAACTAACTTTTCAGCAAGATACAGAAGTTTGTTTTAGGTCAATAATTCCTTAATATTCATGAAAAAATACTAGTTCCACTGATTATTTCACCCACATTTTTCCCATAAGTGAAACAATCTGTCAGTGGAACTGGAAATGTGAATTAGTTTAATCTTATTCCAAGATATTTGCACGAGAAACTAGACTTGAAATACCTTGTATGGTTTTGTGTTTTTGCAACTAATTTTCTGCCTTATTAGGCGTTTTAATCCAAAACAAAGTGGTATTTTTGTTTGAGCCGTTATGTGGGGCATAACTTTGCAGCCTCCTGCAGTGGACAGATGAGAACCCACCCTTCTCTTTCTCAGAAAGTTTGTGCCCGGCTGAGTAATGTTGAGAAGCGGATTGTGACCACAAAGCCGTGTGCAGCGCTCAAACCCAGAGAGGGAAATGAAACAAGCTGGTTCAGAGAAGTGACTCTCATTTAAACAAACACATTCATACAACCAATGTGTAACATGACCTCAGCGGATGCCACACAACACCTGATATAATTATATTTAACTGAACAGCGCAGTAATTTAGCATCGGATAACGATAAGAGAACTTTAAAAAACAGCAAGCAGGTTCATGAGGAAGGTCAAACGCACGCCCATCCTCCTGCCGAGAAACGCTTCAGGGTTGGTTGGGTCTGCTTCCCCTGCAAGGTCAAACCACAAAGTCCCTCACACCCAAACACCAAACTCTGCAGCCTGCCCTGACAACTGCAAACCAAAACCATGGATTCCTGCAAGCAAATCATCTCTATTTGGTAGAGAAAAGTGAAATTTGCATCCACACATTTTGCACATGTCCAAAAATAAAGGCTGAAAGTGTGAGAAATACAGAGAACCGAGATGGAGCTGCACAGCTGCAGAGTTCATCAAGTCAAGAAAAACAATACGGGAAACATTTCACCTTTAAAACAGCGAGTGCAATTAAGCCTGTCATGATGCGTTTTGTTGGACGGTAAATTGTTCCAGAAGTTACTGCGATAGACGATGATATTGTTGATTTGAGGCCATTTTCATGTAATTTCATGTTAAGAATCAAAACATTAAATAAGCTTTACATTCTGATGAACATTTAACAATAAAACTGGAAGACATTTTAATTATCCAAAACAAATAAACAAATAAAACTGATACTAAAGGCTTTATAAACAAAACTGTCCTTCAAAAAAAGAGCAAGTTGAGACCAAAACACCAGAATGAAAACTTTTATCGTCCAGCTAGCAAAGAAGGGAAAGAGAGAAACAATAAATCATGCAAATGGAAATGATTGAGTTTGTTTTAATTTATTATGCAATTAACTGATTTACTGCGACAGATCTAAGTGTAATGTTAAGGTGCTAAATTAGTTGGCGATTGTTTCAATAACCGATTAATCGTGATTAATCGTTTGAGGCCTAACGACGTCCTGGCTGGTTTACCTTCATAAATCTGTGAAGCCATTTTCTAGAAAAACATCCCACTACAACTGGAGCGCTCTCTCATTTGTGAAAGTTGTCACGTTTTTGACCTCAGTCTGTTAATTATTAGAAGGTGAAACACGTTTCGACGTCTCAGACGTGTGAAACATTTTCTACGATAAAAACAAACCTCAGAGAGTCAAAGCCTGGGTCATCAGTACGAGCTCTGAATTATTAGCAGCAGACGATGAAACAGATTGTGGGTAACTGTTTTCGTTTTATCTCCTGGCTTGAAAGAGACAAAACGACGCCTGCAGCAGCAGCTGGAGTCCAGAACTCTGGGTGAAACAAGCGAAGACGCCAAACCACATACAAAAGCCAGCTTCCACTGTGGTTTACACATTAGCTCATCTAAACTCAGAATGTGTGACTTGCACATTGCTGATCATCATAAGCAAAAGAGGGTCAGGCTCGACTCGAAACTAGCAAGTTAACAGACTTGGCTTTGTTTTGGTGCAACTGAAAAGGAAGAGAGAGAGGCAGCGCTTTGCATCAATAAGGCAAGTTAAGACTGCAACTAAAGGTTATTAACAGATCATTCTAACAATCGATTGTTCTGACCATTAATTGCTTTAAAAATGTCAAAATTCTGCAGATTTTTCCTTTTAAAAAAAAAATAAATAAATAAAATGCAATAACATTGCATTTCTTTAGTGAACGCTTGATCATTTGTAGCAAACAAAGAATCTGGACATGTGAAAAGCTCTGACTGAACATCAATCAGTCAGTGTAAGATTGATCAGTGATTATTTATCCATAAAAAAGTAATTGAGTAGCAAAAGCTGTTCAGGTTTAACAATTTCTAAATAAATGTGATTTATGCAATAGTGCAACTTTTTATACGTTTTCCTCTTCCTGTCAAATGTTTTGACTAATGCGATGTCTGGAAAATGCCGTCCTTCTTCAGTCCCTCTTTGCTGTCTCTCTCCTCTCCAGGTAAAATCCGCGTTGATGCGTTAATGTTTACATCCGGATATTCAGACTGTTACAGTTTTATGCTTTCAGTTTTTGTGTTTATTTTGCAATTATTAATAAGTAATCGCTGCAGTAAATTAGCTACCGCTGGTATTAGTTATAGATTGCTCTACTGATGATCGGTCACAGTTTGTGTGTTTGTTGCCTTTTTTACTCAACTGAAACAACAAATTCTGCAGCACATCTACGTTAAGGACGTCAAAGTCAAGCTAGCGTAGCTAGCTCTTCTTCGCTATTTTTTTCTTAAAACTTTTTCCTGGCCTTTTTATCTAGTTGTAGAGTTGACAATTAGCATCAAAGCATTGCGTCCCTTCTTCTTTTATATATGATGCGTAGATTTAAGACTTGGTGCGTTACGTTGATAACAATGCTAGCAGGTTTTTGCCCTCCAGTGGATAAATGGGAGGTGGGATCTTGCATGCATGACATCACGCTGCAATGTGTCTATATTAGCCACATAGTTGTGGCTAATAATTATGTAACAACAACATGTTGTTACATTTGAAAAAGTAACAAGATATAGTCTGGAAATCACTGTAAATGAATTGCTGATATCGGTAATAAGAGATGTTTCTGATGCACTGCTGTTACCAATGCAACGTTACAGATATGACCAAAAACCTGACAGAAACAATGAAATTGTTTATTTGGTTTTATAGAAATACAAAAACTAGTATACTACAGTTACGTGTAATCTTTAATTTAATTGTTATGATGCATACAGATGGCAAAGCTCAGGATTTACCCAATGAAAGACAGACGGCCATAACAACCTGCAAGTAAACAGAATCCAACACACAGAGTGACTGCAATGTTCTTTTTCTGTTTATTACGCACCTGAACTAACATTGCATCGTCAACATTAGTGCAATAAACTGTTCTGCTGACTGTGACACCAAGCAAACTGAGGCGCTTCTCACTTTGGAGTTGCTATGCAACCAGGCTGGTTTCATTTTCTGCAGAAAGCAGAAACCTGCTTGTCACCACGCAGGAAGTGATCTGGTATCTGCTGCAGCTCGGCAACAATACCAAAAATCTAGAAATGAGGCCACTCTTAACTCCAGACCGATCTTATTTACATCGCAACCCAAGTTCCTTGTTTTTCAAAGAAGTGGGCAACTTATTGTTCTTAACTGCAATTAAAACTAGAAGTAAAAAAGAGCTGATGATTGGTTCTAATATGAATAAATAAATACCGGTAACAGGCCTTATACCTGCAGTATGTAAATGTATTTTACATATTTCTTACGACAGACTTTGTAAACACTGAGCTCCTCTCCCAGTGCCAACTAGAATCAACCAATCAGAGCCAGGAGGCGGGTCTTTGCACTGTCAATCACCCTCCGTGCTCTGCTACTATAGTGCAGTTCGAATGCATATGTAAACGCCAAGCAGACTAGAGACCGTTCCAAAAGCTGGAAGTGGACTGCAGGGCAGGGCATTCTGGGTAAATACAACCAAACACACCCGCTAGCTTAGCGTTAGCTGGAGAAACGTCTCGTGGTTCTTTATCAAAGACTAAAGAGAAATCCTCCAACTGCTAAAATCTGACACTGCTCCATTTTTGTTTACATTTCATTAAGACTAAAGTTGCACTCTGTCGTTTTCCTCAGTGGCTCTAGGTGCAGCGCCCCCACAGGCCAGGAGGGGAACAGGTTGGTTTGACTCAGAGCAGAGAGGAAGAACCGCAGCAGCTGGAGGAGGAGCAGATGTTGCAACTTTGACACCCTTAGATTAAAACTTCTGCATGAAAAACTTCAAATGAACCTCACTGTTGAGTAAGGTGGTAATTGTGTGATGCTGTGGGCCCAGTGAAACGTGTTGGAGCTCTTTAAAATGCCTGAAACTTAAACATGAGGGATATGATCAAAAACCACCAAATTAACTCAAAAATCCCAGATAAAGTCTGAAGACGGAGATGAAGAAAAGAAAGAAAAGCGATAGAACCAGGACTGTAACCAGAATATGGACAAACATCCGTCTTTCTGTGTGGAGGCAGACAGTAAAGATGCCAATATTTCTGAACAGACCAGTTTATTTGGAAGCTTTTTGGACGTGGAGGGCGTTGTGCGTTTTCGGCGTACGGCGGTTACGTACCCGGCCATCATGCGTCAACAGGATGGAGTCGCTCTTTATGTCTCTGTGGATCACGCCTTGAGTGTGCAGGACAGACAGCGCCTTCAGCACTGACAGACAGACGGTGGCGATCTGCTCCTCGTTCATCCTGCAGTCAAACAGAAACCAAAGTCATCTGGGATTCAGTTTTTCAAGATTTTAGAGTTTCACTGAATTTCATGGGCGACTAATTTGAATTTGGCACCAAGAAAAGCAGCAGAGACACTGGAGACATTAAAAAGCTGCTCCTGTGGAAAAATACCAGATCACAGCACAGATTCTCCATCACGTTGTGCAACGCTGCCCCCTACTGGGCAGAAATATTTCTGCTGACATCAGATCAGTTCAATGACAACATTTTTTGTATTTTATACATTGTTTTTAACACTTTAAGAACTTATTTTCTCCTTTGTAGGAAAACAAAAAACTGTTTCTATTCCATTTCTATTAAATGTTTTAGTTGATTCAAAGACAGATTTCTTAATCAGAAGGTGGAAAGTTTCTGATAAAAAGCTGCAGTGAATTTTCACACATTTCTAGTTCCACATTTTTTCAACATTTTTGTAACATTCTCCACGTTTCAGAATAAAATTACTGATGGGACTCGATTCAAATATTTAATCAGGTTAATTACAAGGTGGATAACTAAATAATCGAAAATAAATTTCAATTTTAATTCAAAAACTGCTTTTTATAGAAATATGAACTCAACGACAAAGATTTTTATAGCTTATAGTTGCTTGTGCATCAGATTTAGGGGTGTACCAGAAACATGCAAATACAAGGGTTCCAGTTCGGGACTTTTGTATCCAAAACAATAATAAAAAGTGATAAATGGTGTTTAAGTTATTAATTAATTGAAATTTAAGTGTAAAACTCTCCAAGGGTTTGTTTGGCACAGCTTGTTCTGCTGGACTGAAGACATATTTAAATACCAGAGTGTGTTTGTAAACGGTGCATGTAAACTTCTGGTTGTTTAAACTGAAACATTTTCCCACTCAACGTCCAATTTTTAATCCAAGAAATTCCAGGAAATCTGGCAAAGACCTGCAGTTTCTGCTGAGTAAAAGAACCAAAAGCAAGCAGCTGCGTCGCCATGACGACGGGTTCAGCCATCACCTGGTGTGCGTCACGATGTCGGTGAGCGCTCCTCCCTCCAGGAACTCCATGACCACCCAGAGTTCGTCGCCCACCAGGTAGCTGTTGTACATCTCCACCACGTTGTCATGGTGATAGTCCCGCATGATCACCACCTGCCGTCACCGGGAAAAACAAAACCAACAAACAGGAACTACCGTTACTATCATCACACAGCTGAGACTCGTGAGCGTTCATTCCTACCTCATGGTAGCATAAAGTAGTTTCTTTTCTCTGTTGTCCATAGAAATTTTTTTTAAAATGGTAAAAAAAAAAATTTTTTCCTGAATATGTGCTTAATTCACTCTAGCTACAGTCCGTATCTGGTGCACTTTTTCCTTCCACTCAACTTTCTAGGTATAAGCTTAAACTTTTATAATTTTCTAAGACAGAATTATAGCTTATATAGATCTAAGGATGATGTTCTGCATAGTTTCCAATTCTCTACAGACCAGGTTACCTGTATTTTGTATGCTTATTTTTATCTAATCAGCAACCAGGTTTCCATGAACTATTTTTTTATCTGCATTTCGATGCAACGCATCACAGAATGTTGATGGAAACGGCAAAATAAGAAATAACTTCCTCAAATTTGCAAAAAGGTTTTTATGCTTGTTTGAGTTGGTTTTTGACTTTTCCATTAAAAAAAGTTAATGGAAACACATCAGTTCTGAAGTAGCTAAATAGGCTCTGATGTAGCGAACTTCCCCCTTCGTTAGTGGGTCTGTGCCTTACCAGAGGCACAGTTCAGACCTCCAGCTGAGATCGGATAATTCGGTTTTCTCAGATGTGTGGTTCATGATGGTTTACAACCTCTAGATCTTGTTTATTACAGCCATGCATGACGGCAACATCTGACAACATCTGCCTGGTTGCTTTGCTCTAAACCTGTAAACAGAAACTGGCCTAATTCACATTTTCCATTTATTTCCATGTTTGCAACATTTTAAAAGTTCACTCAAAGTTTTGATGACAATGGGATGGAAACACGGCTTATTTTATATCTAAATTAAATCTTTTTGGCGTCTGTTTTGGGCAGCAAAGAAATAATTTAATCGTACAGAGAAACACTACAAAAACACAAAATCTTACCAAGTATTTTTGGTCTACTTTCTAGTGCAAACACCTTAGTTCACTTGAAATAAGACAAAACTCATTTAGAGTAACTTTTCAGCAAGATACAGGAGCTTATCAATAGTTAATAACTCCTTAATATTGATTAAATCAGTGAAGTTTGTTTAACACATTTCACCAACAAGGCAGTTCAAAGTGCTTTTCATCATAAAAGCACAAAAATACAAAGTCATCAACAACTGAAACATTTGGCCAAATCTAAACGTGCTTACATTTAAAAAAGTACGAGTTTCACTACAATATGGGAAAAATCTCATAAGTGAAATAATCTCCCAGCAGAACTGGAACTTTTTCACCAATATTAAGGAATTATTGACTTAAAACAAGCTCCTATATCCTGCAGAAAAGTTACTTTTAAATTAATTTTGTCAAAAATACGTTGCCAGATTTTGTGTTTTTGCAGTGTGGATTCATTTCTCATTTTCTGCTGACTTGTTTTGGTTTTGCAGCAGATTTTGCTGGAATGTTTACAGCTTTTCTGAGAGCTTTCCGTTTGAGCCACAGTCCACCTCCAGGAGGGGTCAGAGGTCAAAGCGGCCGGATGTTAAAGCCATACCTCGTTGAAGAGAAGTTCCCTGCGCTGCTGCTTCCTCAGGTCCATCTTCTTCACGGCCACCAGCTTCCCGGTCGTCTTCACTGTGGCGATGCACACGATTCCAGTGGATCCCTCGCCGATCTTGATGTAGTGGTCCAGGTAGGTCCGCGGGTCGCCGGGGTCCACCACCAGCTGCAGCGCCGCTCTGAACTGCTCATGGGAAACCCTCTGGGGCTCCCGCTGCGGGGAGCGGCCCTGAGACGCCGCACCCGACCCCGGGGCCGCCGCAGGCACGCGGGGCCGTGGGGCCGGCGCGTTGGGATGGGGTGTGTGCGACAGCTGGGAGGAGTCCGGGGTCAGGCTGGGGTGGGAGGCGTGGTGGGAATGAGGGGGGCCGACTGGGGGCTTGGAGGAACCCCGGGCGGAGCTGCTGGAGGGTCCGTTCTGGGGGGAAGACTCATGGTGTCGCACCACCTGGATGGTAGAGACGAAAAACAGAAGAAAATCACAAACTTACAGAATGAAAAGGCGACAAACACGAACTCTGACAGGTCATCAGAGCTGGTGATCTGTCAACTCATCAGCTCTGAGCTTAGCTAATAGCAGAGGTAGCTAATCTACCACCATGTTAGCTAAGCTAATAGCAGCGGTAGCTAATCTACCACTGTGTTAGCTAAGCTAATAGCAGCGGTAGCTAATCTACCACCGTGTTAGCTAAGCTAATAGCAGCGGTAGCTAATCTACCACTGTGTTAGCTAAGCTAATAGCAGCGGTAGCTAATCTACCACCGTATTAGCTTAGCAAAACGCTAATTTAACAAAAATGTCCATAATTTCAATAACATATAAAGTATAAATTATATTTCAACCTTCATTTCAAATACATAGATCAATCGGTCATTGAGCCATTAGGAATGATAAATATTGTTTATATTGAAACAATTCAAACATGTTGAGGTAAATTACCTTTCTATTCAGAACGTTACAAAAAAAATCTCTAAATATTATCAGTTTTTTTGCATTTAGTAAATATAAATAATTTTGGTGATTCTAACTGACATAAAACAAGAAAAGTTTAGTCTGATTTAACTTCAGGCAGCCAGAAAAAAATGTCAGACTTTTTATGAGGTGTATGAAAATATCTGGTTTAAACTGTAAATAACATTTTCCAAATTAATGCCTTTAATCAAACATTAGCTTGAACTTTAGTACCAAACTGTGCAGTTTGAATATGAAGAACTTTAAAGGACTTTATACAGAAATCAAAAACTTTCCAAACCTTGAAAACATCTATTTGAAATTCAAGGATTTTCCAGGATTTTGAGCAGATGTATAAAACCTGATAAATACCGCACCTGATAAGTACCGGACCCTGATAAGTACCGGATCGGGTCTAGAGGAGGAAATACTTCCCTGAACTAACCAGCAGCAGCTTCGGCCATCTGGGCCGACTCCTACCTGTCCCGTTGGACTGCGTCCTCCGTCGCTGTCCGTCCTCGGGTACGTGTTGAACGGCCGTGTGTTCTGCTGGGCCGTCTTCATCACGCCTTCGCTCACCGGCAGGTTGGGCGTTCGGATGTTGGGCCCCGACAGCGGCCTCTTGTCCCTCGGAGACGTGGGGCTGCCGTCGCGCGCCACATAGCTGGACTTGGGCCGGTGGTCGCCGGCTTGGTCCCGGCGGATCACCTGGTCCTGAAAAATGGAGAGGTTGATAAAAATACAACAGGCTGGTTCTCAGCTACATTTAACTGTATAAAAAGGAAGAAAGATCTGCAGGATCAAAAGCTGAGATGCGCTGATCAGAAGTTTTAAGCCATCAGTTCTTCCCTATCAGATTGGTCGCCGCTGAACCTCAGATATCGGTATCAGAAGTTAAACATCTGGATCGGTGCGTCCCTAGTTAGTAACGTTTAGTGACTGAATCATTTGGGTCTCGGTTGGTACCTGGTTCCGGGGGTCTCTGTGAGGCTGCTGTCCCGAGCCGGACCGCTCCCTGTAGGCCCTGCTGGGCTCCTGGCCCCTCGGCTGCTGCTGGGGCCGGCCCTGCACGCCCTCGTCCTGGGGCTGGACGCCTCGCTGCCCGTGCTGCGGGTCGCCTCCGGCCGGGTGGTCCTGCCTCAGTCTGTCCCTGAGAGCCCAAACATGCAGTTAGCAAAACCAATAAACCAGTTATTTTCTAATCAATTGATCTAATTTTGGCTTTTCCCACCAACATGGGTTCCACAGTGCAGAGTGATGTCAGCTCGCTCAGGGCGGCCATTTTGTTTGACAGCTTCTATTTATTTGAACTTTGAATTCAGATCAACTCCAGTATCCAAAACTTGTACCTCAGCACCAGCAAAACTCCTTCAACATGTTTTTACTCCAGTAAGAGTGAAAAAGTATTTGGTAAAAAGTACTGAGTAACTGATCAAATTATTAAGCATTTAATGTTTAAAAATGACATCATCAGACGGACCAAAATATTAAGTTGAGAGGATATTTTGGTATTTTAAGAACCAAAATTACATTAATTTATATAAATAATAAAAATAACAAAATCAGGCAAAATTATCTTTTTCCAAATCAGTTTCCTTCAGTAAAAAACATGAAACTTTAACAAAAACCGCAGGCGTGTGTCTGGTGAATTTTTGGTTAAAACATGTTTTGGTAGAAAATCCTGAAACTTTACTCAATTAAAAACAGAGACACTTTATAATAAAAGTACTCAAAGTACAGTGTAGTAAAAATACTCTTAAAAGTAAATTATTTTCAAAAACGTTACTCAAATGTAAATTAGTAAATATATTTTTGGAAATATTTTTATTTTCTGTTTGTAGTCTTTTAGGAAAGGAAGCCACAGGAAAGTGATTTCTCCCACCTGTCAGGGTGTGTGTGGAGCCTGTGCCGGGGGTCGCCGTTCTGCTCTCCACCTGCAGAGTCCCTGCGGGGCTGAGTGGGGGGGCTGCCTCGCCGCAGGGAGTTCGATCGAGTCACGGACATGGTGTCGAACTCGTCCAGCAGCCACGTTAGAGAGCCGTCTGCCCCCAGCTTCGTGCCTCGTACGATCGTCTGGCGTCACAGGACAGAAAAATGCAGCGTTTTAATCTAAAGCATGGAAACGATCCAGTTGGTTCCATTTTCAAAGTTTTCTTTGAAAATGCTATCCTGCATAGTTAGATACTCTTTAAACTTAAATAAATGCTTGGGCAATATATTCTTCACTGAGTTTTTCCATGGTAAAATTCAAGAACATTTCAAGAATTTTCAAGGTAAGTTTTAAAAACACCACAGTTTGGAGTTAAATCAATAAAACAAAAAGTCAGTTTCAATTCCCCATTATATGATGGCATTTATTACTGTTAACAATACATTGTGATAGGGACAACATAAACTATAACATAATGAAAGTTAAGTAAATCTTGACCTGATTTGTCTGAAAAAGTTGCAAAAAATTCTCTAAAAATGTTCACGCTTCTGGCATTTAGCAAATCTAAATAATTTGGGTTATTCTAACTAACCTCAATCTAGAAAACATTGGTTTTATTTAACGTCAGACCAAAAGAAAAAAATCTTTTAATTATCTGTAAATATCTTGTTTCAACTTTAACGTTTTTAAATCTAGGATTTTACTCAAACATAGTTTGCACTTTATTACAAAACTGTGCAGTTTGAATATCAAGCACTTTTCAGGACCTTATACAGAAATCAAGCACTTTTCAGGACTTTATACAGAACTTTCCAAACCTTGAAATCACCTAATGAAATTCAAGCATTTTCAAATATTTCAAGCACCTGCATGAACTCCGTCTTCAAAAGTGATTAAAACTGACAGTAAGATTCACATTTAAACACTGAAATGAATACAGGTACAGTTAAAAGTGAACCTGTATGCAGACGACATCGTTCTTTATTTGACTGATGCAACTTTAGGAGCTTTAAGAAACCTTTCAGCGGTTGGAAGCTACTCAAGTTCTTTCATTTTGTTGAAGATCTCAACCAAAAATATTCCTCCACACTGGAAGGGAAGAAGCCTTTCGAGTGAAACATTTCCAAGACACGACAGAAAACGAGTTTTTATCTAGAGCAGGGGTGCCCAAAGTGGGTCCTGGAGGCCCGGCATCCTGCATGTTTTATTTCTCTCCCTGGTTTAACGCACCTGGATCAAATGATGGCTCGTTAGAAGGCCTAAGAGGAACACTGACAAGCTGAAAAGGTTGTTGCTACCACCAGGAAGAGAACTAAAACATGCAGGATGCCAGGCCTCCAGGACCCACTTTGGGCACCCCTGATCTAGAGCATGTGAAGAACTAAAAGGATTCAGTTCTTTAAGGCGGTTACAGTTGTTTTGAAGGTTTTCTGTCTCAAGTTCAGTC
This sequence comes from Poecilia latipinna, assembly GCF_001443285.1. NCBI lineage: Eukaryota > Metazoa > Chordata > Actinopteri > Cyprinodontiformes > Poeciliidae > Poecilia > Poecilia latipinna. Next base: position 37,490 of record NW_015113468.1, on the reverse strand, counting down.
CCAGAGACTTGAACTTAGCTTCTGCATGTTCTTCAACACCTGATCTGAATAAATGTTTAAGAAATGTCAATGTTTGCTCTTTAAAAGTGACTGAAAATGCCACAAAGATTCAAATTTAAACACTGCAAATTACAGTTACAAGTTCCCCTTTATGCAGATGACAACATTTTTTATTTGACTGGTGCTACTTTAAGTATGTTGAGGACCTTCAAGCATCAGTTTAGGGTTTGAAATTTACTCTAGTTCTTCCATTTTGTTGAAGATGCTTTACTTCTCGTCCAAAAACATTTCTCAGAAACAGAAGAAGCCTTTTGGGCGAAACGTGAAGCATCTTAGAGGCACAAGAGAAGTCGCCCAGTTGCTCTCTATTTAACCACTTACAACCATCATTTCCTGTATGACTGAGAATGGATGCCAACGCCTCACCGTAAAGTTGTGAATATGAATAAAACAGAGTAGCTCCTCTTACCTTTCGCGGTTCTACGGTGGTGATGACCGTCGCGTCGATGAAAGGCTTTGGCCTCTTGGCCGTGTCTTCGATGAGGGACTGCCATTGGCGCGGCAGCCCAACGAACTTCTGCTCCTGCTCGTCAAAGTCCGTGTGGACGCGATGCTCGAAGTTGGACGGAGCAGAGATCTGGATTCGAGACTTCTTCTTTTTGGCAAACATGGTGGCAATGGCTGCAAGCTAGCATCAGATCTGCAGCGAGGGAGAAGAGAAGAAGGCAATGTGATTAGCAAATAAATACAAAAGAAAAACCTTAGTGTACCAGCACAATAAAGCTGCTATGCACACATTTTATTGCATTAATATCTCATATGCTTGCACATTTCAACCCAGGGACTAATAGGCTAGATGGTGGCATTTATCTAGCTCTGACCTTTAGCTAAAGGTCATCATCAGGCTCAAACAAAACTTGAACCCAATATTGATGACAAGACATCAGGTCCAAGCATTTCCTGAAGGGGAGAGCAGTTTGAGGAGACAGAGACTCATCTGTAAAAGGTCACTTCCTGAAGATTAACAGCAGCTTTTATGACCCAGAGGAGAAAATTAACGTTTCGGATGTGAGCTGTTCAGCACCACAAGTCAAGCCATACAAGAGACAGAGAGATGAAAGCAGCAAAGAACAAAACAAAAAGGAAAACAATGAACTGCAAGATGATACTAATGAGGAAAACAGCAGCTAGCATGAAGGCATAGAAGGACAGTTTTGTTTCCAGTTTTGTGTCTAATTCATTTTGTTTGTCGTTTCTGTTTTAAATCTACAGCTTATCATTGACAATGTGTTCTTGCATTATTATCACCACCATATTACATGAAAATGGTCCTCTCTGACTTTTTAACTAAAGTCCGAGAGGTTAGAGTCCTTGTCAAACGGCGTTTTGACTAAAGTCCGAAGGGTTGGAGTCCCAGTTGACGGCGTCTCAACTAAAGTTCTACAGCTTTTTATTTCTCTTTCTCACTGTTTACGTTTTAATGATGTAAACAGACTCATTAGTCCCTGTTAAACGTCGTTTAACTGGGACTCTAAGGACTTCAGTTAAACAACGTTTGACTGAAGTCCTAAAAGGGGTGCGGGTTTTAATGTTTGCTTTTTTTTTTTAAATCTCTCTCTCTTTCTCACTGTTTATTACATGCTGTTTTTATTGTAATTATGTAAAGCACTTGGAAATGCCTTGCTGCTGAAATGTGCTATACAAATAAAATTTGATTGATTGATTGAAAACAATATTATCGTTTATCGCAATAAATTCTGGGACAATTTATCATTCAGCAACACTTGATACAATAACTGACCTACTAGCAGGAACATAAATGTAAATCGAGACACAAGATCAGGCTGCAATATTAGAGAAACATTCAATAATATTGATTAATGATGTGATGATGATACAGGCAGAACCAGAAGTTTCCTCACCATCTACAGTTAAATAAAATCAAACTTCTCTTATTTTAGGTCCATTAGAATCACCTAAATAACTTATATTTGCTAAATGCCAGAATAATGAAAGAAAGAATTAAGGCTGAAAAATGTATCACAATGTGAGCATTTCATATCAGTCAAGATCCACAATGGTTTTTGTTTTAAATATAATGTAACATACTATTATTGGTAGAGAAGAAACAGACGCTAGGCTACCGGCTGGCTCATTAAACTGGTTACTATCCATTTGGATTTTGGGAAAAGAAGGAATCTGACATGATAAATGTTGGAAATCAGTAGGTTCCACTATGAAACAACACACAGAATCACAACACCTGAATATGTGGGAGCAACTTCATGTTTTCACCTACGAGCCTCATAATCGTCTAAAAACAAAAAAAGATCCGGCGGAGTGGAAGGAGAAAATCCGTGCAACTGAAGAGGAAATTGTGGATAAAAGAGGAAAATCATGTCAACAGGTTAGCAGCATTTTGATTACTTAAAAAAGTGAAATCAAAAGCTTATATTTTGATACATTTTCAGCATTAAGTGACAGACGATAAAAAAGGTCAAAACTCAGTTCTAGCATGAAAATTAAGTGCAAGTTGTTTGTTCATTTCAGACGGTTCACGCGAGACGGGCAGGAGTAAAAGCTTGTATTCAGCAGTTACAGAGACAGAAAGGCCAGAAGAATAATTAGGTTTTTAAACATGTTTGCTAGCTGGTGAAATCGGGTCACCAGCTGATTAAACGTTGCTGACCTAATATTTTTTTTTTGGCTGCTGAGCAGCAGTAATCTCCTATGACTGAGAAACATCTACAGGGAGCAGTGCACTGCAAAAACGCAAAATCTTACCAACTAGTTTTGGTCTAGCTTCTAGTGCAAATATCTTAACTTACAAGTAACTTTTTAGAAAGCTGTAGGAGCTTGAATTCAGCCAATAACGCCTTCATATTGATTTTAAAAAGTACTTATTCTACTGGCAGATTATTTTAATTAAAACAAGACATTTTCATATGCTGTAAGTGAAATAATCTGCAAATGTAACAGGAACTTTTTCAGGAGTTTTAAGGAATTACTGACTTAGAACAAACTCCTATTTCTTGCTGAAAAGCTACTTGTCTTTGTCTTATTTCAAGCATACTAAGATATTTGTTCTAACTGGACAAAAATACTTGGTAAGATTTTGTGTTTTTGCAGTGTGGGACATCAGACGCCCCCTGAAAACCAGAGGCTGCTGTGGTTTGACTGCATAAAAACCTGCAGGTTGAAGAGAAAACACTCCCAGTAATAAAACAGAGTCCTGCTGGGTAGCAGCATGCTAAACCGCTAAGGGGGATATTTCATTTTCATCCAGCAGATTTTTCTGTTATTTCCTACAAATAAACAGCACCACACCTTCAAGCGCTGCTTAAATAATAAAGACAGACTAGAAGAAAAAAAAAGATGCAGGGATTGTGGGGCAGAATGACGGAGAGCTGGGTGGGAGCGCCGACTCGGGCGATTAGGGTGGATCATAAGCCAGAAGCCGTGAGTCATGCTGCTGGCCCAGGCAGAGTTACTACAGACCTTCACAGCAGGGATGTTTGATGTGAACAGAGACCCACCCAGAAACAGAAATGAAAAGAAAACGACTCGGTCGCTAACGATGTAGCACCGGAGCAGCAGCAGCAACATCCCAGCATTAAAAACAGCAGAGCGAGACAAAATACTGGAGATATTTACCAGAGGCCTTTATGCATGGAGTCTAGATTAGGGCTAGTCGATGTAAACTTAATATTTTGTGGGATTTAAAAAATAAAAATGTGTTTAGAGCCAGAGGTTGGGAGATTACCCAAAGATTGGACTCAAGTCGCAAATCTTTACTGAAGAGTGAAAAAGTATTTGGTAAAAAAAATCAACTCAAGTTTTGAGTAACTGATCAAATTATCAATCATTTAATGTTTAAAAATTACATCATAAAATGGACAAAAATAGAAAGTTAAGAGGAAATTTTGGCATTTTAACAACCAAAATAGCAAAAATTCATACAATAAATAAAATCAGGCAAAATATTTTTTTTCTAAAATCTGTTTCTTTCAATAAAAAACTTATAAAACTTTAACAGAAACTGCAGCTGTGTGTCAGGTGAATGTTTGGTTAAAACATGTTTACAGACGTCATAATCCCTCTTATTGTTTTGCTTTTAAGTGTTTTTTTCTGTTACTTGTTTTGGGTTGTCGTGTTATCTGCTGTTCACAAATGGTCTCAAAACAACAACATTATCGTTTATCGCAATAATTACTGGGACAATTTATCATCTAGCAATAATTGTCATTGTGCCAGTCGTATCAATATTTACCTACGGTGTAAAAGCGTCTCCGTTGCTGACATTTAGGGCTCAAACGATTAATTGGATTGAAGTAATCGTCAACTAATGGTAATCATTAATCATTAACTGAAATATCTAGAATAAAAACACCAGATAATTATGAAATACTTCTTAAAGTAAAGCGCTGCTTCATCCATAACATCAGGGAAAGTTTCTGACACTCATGAATCATTCTGACATTTTCATATTTACAGGCTGGGAGTGAAAGAACATTTTGGCTCTGAAACGCTGAGTTTTATCCTTCATCTGGTTCCAAATCGCTGTGGGCGAAAAACAAGATTTTACTGCAGCCCTGAGGAGCCAAGAAATCATAAGATGTGATGCAAGGCGAGAAAAATGACAAACAGGAAGCGGATCACAGGGCAGCTTTTTATGGGCCGATACTGATTAATGGAAACCAAACGAGAAAATAAAATATTTAGACTGAAATTCATCAACATTTTCTAACAATAAACATACCTGAAGATGTTTTAGGAAAACTTTTCTTTTAACTGGAAACTGTGGTGGAGATTTACTATTGAAAAATCACTTCATCTGGGTTGACAAGTAATTTCTTCAAGTTCAGTAAAACATTTTCTGATAGTCTGGCTCCACCTTAACCCAGCATCACTTTGGATTAGGAATCCAAACGTCTTGGTCTACATCATCACAAAAACAATAAAAAGTATCTTAATTTTCATAAACAAGTATGACAATTGACTAAATTCTGGTTTATGTAATATTTTCAACATTATATAAAGATGTGCTCAGAATAAGGTATAAATTACAACATAATGGCAGGGCGGCATTATGAAGGAGGGCCTGCAGCCAATGGAGTTGAAGCTCCTTTCACAGTAAAACCTGGACAGCAGGTACAGTTTAAACATTTCAACATTTACTGCATAAGATAAAAACTGCTGGTAAAACTCGAGTTCTGGACCACAAGTCTAAATCAGGTCTCAAGTCTTCAAAAAAATTAAATTTACAGATGAATCTTAATTTTCTAGAAAAACAACTTAGAAATTTCTGAGTTTCAAAAGTTGAAAATTAAAATAAATATTTTTACTTTTATAAATTTTCTGAGTTGTATTTCCAACTTAAAACTTCAATTTTTCTCTAGACTTTTTCTGAGATTAATTTCTGATTTTTTTTTTCTCTCTCAAATTTCTGACTTTTGGCACTCACAAAGGTCCAAGTTTTTTGTAGAAATTTTCTGAGATTAATCTCAAAATGTTTGTGCTATTTTTGGGAAACTTTTGTTTTTGTATCTGCAATGGCCTTAATACGCCGTCATACTTTTCTCTAAAAACCAATAATAAAAATATAAAACCTTGTATATATATCCACCCGTTATATTCCTGAGTCATTTTCTGAGTTTTCCTGTTTCCCGCCCTCTTCCCAGAGCGAACCGGTCCCTCGCAGTCTGTCCATCCATGCCTGGCTGAACAGCGAGAAAGCCTGTCTGCTCTGTGGACCGAACCGGACTGATGAGTTCTGGACAGAGCCGCTGTCTTCTGGCCTGATTTACTGTGTGGGTGGTCTGCACTGTGAAAGATGCCAGTTTGAGTGAATAATGATACAAGTTGAACTGAAGCCAGCTGCGACTATATGAAGAGATTTAGGCTGTAAGCATATGGACAAAATATGCTCCAGATTTCTTCTTCTTCTTCTTCATAAAGTTGGCAGGAGAGTAAAAACATACTCAGTTTAAACAGATGAGATGATGCATATTATTGGATTCAGAGGAACAGGGAATAATTTAGGGCTGAAACGATTAATCGTGATTAATCGATTGATGAAATGACCATCAACTAATTTAGTAATTGATTAATCATTAACTGGAGTACACAGAGTCAAAGAAAGTCTATTTTCTTTAACAACAACATATTTGGAGGAATTATTAAGCCACACATTTTGGATTAAAGAAAAACAAAAACACCGTTGTCTGAATATATTTAAGCTATAAAACTCCTCAAGTGGCAGCTTTAGTTTCACCTGGTTCGAGGAATGCCGTTACTGCCTTTTAAGCAATAAAATGTTTAATAAGGAATATAAGTTTGTTTATATTCATTTAAAATATTGCTAGTATTGTATAAAAGTTTTAGCACCACATTAATTGCAATGAACTGAATACTACAAATATATTGAACTCATTTAGTAATCGATTAACTGAGTATACAGACTGGGAAAAAAGTCCAATCACTGAAAACAAACTCACAATCAGAGCAGTAATTAAACCAAACTGCACAGAAAATACAGACATTTTGCCTACAAGACTGTAAATATTTCACCCACAGCTCAAGTGGCAGTGTTAGCTCCACTTGGTTCAAAATCTGTTAAAAATAAAGAAATCTGTTAAGCACCTTTTGTTATTCAATTATTAATTGGTTAATCCAAAAATATAATCAATAGGTCAGTCCTAGACTGCAGTGATGCCAAGTCCAGCAGAAAAGGCAGAGCTTTTCAGATTAAGTTTTTTTTAGCTGCAGACATCATTTGCATTCACTAAAGAAACACTTTTATTGCATTTAGGCAAATAAAATCTTTAATTTCTTATTTAGAAAAGGAACTGAATTCTTTACTTGCATGTTTTTATGCATTTCTGGTATTGAAAAAAAAAAAACCCCGCTTACATGGTTGAATGACAAATCTGCAGAATGGGCCAATTATTTTATTTAATCTCTTAATCATCAGAATAAACATTAGTTGCAGCCCTAATTCAAAAACACTTTATTAATCCCAGAGGGAAATTAAATGCAACTCAGACAATTTTCCACCACTAGTTCTTCTCCAACAAATAAAACAGTGTTTGACCTGATGAACCCTGTTTCTCTTGAAATCTAAAATCATCTCCCTTGTTTTGTTCACATCCAAGATAAGACGACTGTTTGCACACCAGGCCTCGTTTCACAGGGACAGATTACTGCTGTTGCACCACATGCTTCTAAAGCTGTGGACCCACAAACACCAGGCGTCCACACCAACGCAGACAGAAACAGAAAATGAAAACATCCCTTCTACCAAAGACCCACACAGGAAAATACGGAGGCATTCCCACCAGCCGTGTTTAATACGCTGTAATCCAACTCCGGTCCGTTTGTCGAGAAACTCCGGTCCGTTTGTCTGATACAGACCAAAATAAATGAACACTGGTCCACCCACAAACCTTGGTGCCGGTTCTGTACAAGTGAACTTTGGTGCAGTTTGAATGCATATGTGAACACCAAACACACCAGAGACTGCTCCAAAAGCAGGAAGTGAACTACAGAGCAGGGCATTCTGGCTAAATACAACCAAAACAAACGCATTAGCCTAGCACTAGCAGCAGAAATGGCTTGATGTCTTTAGTCAAAGACAAAAAAGAAACCCCTAAAATCTGATAAAACTCCATTTTTGTTTCCATTTTGTGAAAAATCAAATTGCACTCAGTAGCTGTGTTTCCATTACAAATGTGGGTAAAACTTTGTCAATATGTTGAAAAATCACAATTTCACAAATTTCTAAAAAATAAGAACCGTAATTAAAATCACGTCGGTAAGTTTGTTCACGTGATAAGTCATTAAAAAACACGCGCTGCATCATCAACCTCCTACTGCTTCCTGTTGTTTTCTTCCTTGTGGTTTCTTCCAGTGGCAACATCTGGTGTTGATCATGTGACTCGTGTGATGCGAAAAAAGTGTTTCCGTTGCAGTTTTGCGAAACAAATCAATTTTAATACAGCTAAAAATAACCCAACTATCAAATGATTTTTTTACAAAATAAAGCAAATTTTCAAAATGTCAACTTGCGAAATTATATGGTGAATGGAAACGTAGCTAATGTCTTCTTTAGAGGTTGTCATGTTGTTTCCTTCAGTGGTTCTTGGTGCAGCGCCCCCACAGGCGAGGAGGAGAAGTTTCAAATGGGTTTGGTTGATTTGACACGATGCAGTTAAAAAAAACCCTGAAAATGTATTAAATGTTGCCACTTTGATCCCCAACCGAACCGAATGCACCAGATTATCATGTGTGAAAACAGCCTAATAGGTACTAAACTGATGCCCAGCTGACTGTCAGCTCACCTGGTACAAACAAGCAGGAGGGCTTATTTAAAGTCAAATGTCTCTCCTTCTGACCATACAGTTAAAAACTCAACACCACAGGAAATGTGGTTCTAAATTAATTAAAACGAGGCACAAGCTGGAACAGGAAGTGAAGTAAACGGTGCAAACATGAGGTCTCACACAACTCACAGAATTATCCCAATCTATGCCATAATCTCTCCGAGTTGACGCAAATTAATCCATTTATCACGGATAATGGTGCTGAAGTTAGTAATTACGACATGAATCCCAACTTTAATGAGTTTAATCCAATGCAAATACTGTTCTGCATTTCTTAGACATTTGAAATTTAATTAAATGGCTTTTTCCATACGGACCACAATGACAGCCGACCACAGAATTAAGATAATCAACTTCCTCTGAATGTCTGGGAACCAGCCACAGAAACTGGCAGAACCTATAAATCCACCAGCCAAAAATCAACAATTTCTCACGTTTTAGTTCGAGGTCGCAGCTCTTTAAGGGGACAGGAGCATTCTGGCTTTAAAGTTATCCACCATAACGCTGCATTCAGGCTGCCCTTGTTGTTGCGATGCTCTAATATTAGCTCACCGCTGCTGAATCCGAGGTGACAATTCATAGGTTGTTCCCTCAGTGCAGCAGACGCAGGATTCCCAGATTTATAAAGGCCTGCAAAGACTTACAGTTCACAAAACTCTTTATGCAATTAACCTGACGAAATGTTATAAAAACTAGAGGTGGGCGATATGGGCTTAAAATGTTATCACATTGTTTTGTGGTACTATTGTGACAACTATAAAAGTGACAATAAGAAGTGACAATATTTATAACGATGTTTTTAGGAAACTAAAGCTGCGACTGTGTGTCACATCAATTATAGCTTCACAAACACAAATACTGCTCCTGAAAAACATTTATATTTGTAATTTGCTTCTTTAGGCCTCCAGTCATAAGAAGGTATGATTTATGATACTAAAATGCACAAATCAGTGCATTTAGTCATATTTTCTGATACACCTTTATTAAACAAAATGGAGAAAAATAGTAAAAATCCTGACGGTTTTAGGTTTCTTTAAACATTAACTGGAATTTATGGCAACAACAATAAATCTAAATATTATCTTGATAAGAAATTCATTACAATTATAAACAATACGATTAATTCCCACCCCTGTTATGAACTAACTTAAATAATTATAAAAAATAAATCACTTAAAATGCTGCATTTTAAATGATTAAACTTTATTTTTTAAGCTGGTAACAAGCAGTGAGCAGTACTGTGTGTAATAGATGCTAATTACTTCATTACTGCTGATTAAAAATAGGATTTATTCCTCCAGGTTTCAACTGAAAGCACAAAAACAAAAAGGCAGCAGCAGCAGCTCCATCTTATCTGTAAATGCCTGAAATTTTAATTTATCTACATTTTCCCTTTTTTCATTAAAACTCCGGTTAAAAGTGCAAACATCGCCATCCTCCCCCTCTCTGCTCAGCTCCATGTGTCACTAACACTTGTGCAAATAAAGACAGATGACTGTGATGGTGGAGTCCAGCAGCTGTCTCCACAGTCAGCAACAGGTCTGAATGGGAACACTGGGAGAGAAATAACAAGAAAATAAAACTTATTCTGCTGTTCAGATCCCAAAACCGACCGCGACATTTCAAAAGAAATCAAACTTTCCTTCCGTCGTGATGAAACTCAGCTGTGATCGGTAATACTCACTAGGAACCAGAACCGAGTCCAGCGAACCAGCACCGGATCCGTTTCCGCGGAGGAATCCAGCTGGGAAGCGGCGACATTAACCGTGGAAGCGGCGGAACCGAGTAGAGAAGCCGTGGGCTCGGAAACACGTAGCGTGTCGCATTCCTTTGGTTTCAGTGTCGTGACGTTACCGGGTGAGACAGCCGGTCAACGGGGGGAGGGAGGGAGATTAGCGCGGCTCTGTCAGCAGCCAAACACGGGTTAGAAATCACAAACAGCGACGCCTCTTCCTCCTCCGTCCCTCTCCTCATACACGGACGTGCAGGTGTTTTACCTGCACGGTCACGTGACGCACATTTGACTTTTTACACTTCCTGTTGGGAGGTTCATTTCCAGGTTTGGTTTTGTTTCGGTTTTTTCCCAAATTAAATAATAAACCGGTGGCAGCGGACATTTACGAAAACGTGTAAAACAAACAGCGATGTGTTCAAGGACCAAAACTGACGGTGGGAAAATTAGAAAACCTATTTCTGTTCTTTTTTTAATTTTTTTTACATGGATCAAGGTTGCATTAGTGATCAGTGATGAAACTAGAGGAAAAAATGTCTCCCCTTTATTTGCATTTTTTTTTTCATTTTAATCTTTAAACTACCAGAATTTGCATAAAAGAGTTTATTCTTGTTTGTCTGAGGTCATTATTTCTAAATAGAAATCAGACAATCTGATCAGTGCTTTATCTTTTATGGAGTACTCTTTTAATCTTAAATGAGTAACTTCTTACAGGATGCACATCTAAAACAAACTGTGATGTGTTCAAGGACCAAAACTGACAGTGGGAAAATTAGAAAACAACCTATTCCTGTAGTTTTACTGGAATAGGTTGTAATAATCAACAGTGGAACCACGCCATCACCTTCCAACTACTTCCTGTTGTCTTTTTTGTCGTTTCCTCCAGTGGTAACATCTGGTTGTTGATTATGTCATGCAAAAAAAAATAATCCATTGCAGTTTTGAGAAATAAACCAATTTTGATACGGCCAAAAAAAAAAAAACCAAAAAAAAAAAACCTCATCCTAGCAGCAAAATCTGATCAAAAACGTATCTTTTTTCTTAAATTGGCGTTTTTACATTAAGCAAATTTATTTTTGAAATGTCAAATTGCGCAATTATAAGGTCAATGGAAAAGCAGTTAGTGCTTCAGGTGAGTAGTTAAGTGTAGATCAGGTGTTGCACCTTAAAATGTTTTCTCAGAAAATGCTTGGTGATTTCTGGGAACCCTTTGTTTTGGTTTCCCTTTTTATCGTTGCGTTCGTTCTGCACATGTTCAGGTATAAAACAAACGGGGTAATCGTTCGGCATGCCAGACCAACGAGGTTGTCCTGGATATTTTCAGTAAGAAGACGTACCAGAAAAACCTTAAAAACAAGAATACATTCAACTTCCAGCCTCGCAAATGTGTATTTTGCCATTAGATAATGACTCCCTCTTACACAACAAGCGATGACAGTCTGCCTCAAATTAGCCTGTTTATCTAATCAAAGCATGCTGCTGTGAAATACCAAGTCTGCCTGTTAATATAAGCACATTCATCACCAAACTGAGCAAAACACAGACACAGCCAAGGCCAAATTACAGAGCATGATGTCAGAAACCCAGTCAAAGCCCTCCAAGGATAGTTTGATTTGCTTGGGTGTGGATGCAATCAGATAAGCAAAAAACAAGATGGCTTACAAAGACAAAAAATAACGACTGAATGAAAAGTTTGGTTGTTTAATAAAGAAAACTGGTCAATTTATTTTCAGGTGCCGATCAGGAATGTATTTAATACCTGAGCAAAGAGAAAGCCTGTTGACTTTCCTGAGTAAAAATACAGCAGAAACTGGTCCAGCCGACGTATCAACGGCAGAGACGCACAAAGCTGCCAATCCAGAGGCCAAGTTCAAACAAAGCTCGCAGTGTTGCAGCCAATAAGGGCCGACTTTCAGGCACAGGTTGTGGAATGTGGAAAGGTCAATGAGAAAGACAAGCAGAGAAAGTAGGGTAAATGAGTACACAAGCCGACTTCCACACATTTCAACACAGACTTTCTGACTCGGAGGAAACCTTTTCCATATTTCTACACACTGAACAACAAAGAAACACTTTTAATAAACCCCAAGGCAACTTTAAAATGGTTATAAACTTACCTTCAGGTTCCAGTGTCAAATGTTCTAAGAGAATGTGTTCTTGCATTATTATGTCATTGCATTACTGGAAAATGTTTATTGCAATAATTTCTGGGACAATTTATCATCCAGTAAAATTTGTCATTGTGACAGGAGTAACTATTGATTATTATGTTTTGAAGGAAAATTTTGTTTTGTTGAGACATCAGTCTTTTTTTCTGTTCTTTGAAAAGTAAAGTTTACTGATGTACTTGCATTATGTTTTTATCATATTTGTTGTAAATAGTCTGAAAATGATTATATTTTTGTTTATATTGATCATTTCTGGGAGTATTTACTGTCCAGCAAAATGTGTTATTGTGACAGCTTATAAAACAATAGTAAAAATTCACATTTACTGCATTAAATATTTTCCATGACTTCAGACCTGTCCACAAATATTACAGTTTTCATCTATTTACTAAACATTTTGTACATCTTTATGCCTGTTTTGCTCATAAATCCTAAACATTTTTCAAAGAGAATCACCAAAAATAGACAGTATTTTCAAAAATAAATGAATAAAAATAAATAGAAGTAACCTTTAATCTGCTGTAGCTATTGATAATTAAAATGACCAGTTTTGTCCAATTTTGGGCCTCGAGAGTTAACAGCTTTATGACAGTAAGTGCCACAAAACAAGCATGGGAAATTGACTATTAAAGTTCAGTCCACTTCCAAATTATTTAAAAATAACAGGAACCAACTAATAACAACCAAACACTTCATCCTCAATCTAGCACAAAAAAATTCTACCAATTTAATAAAAGTTTTACCTTCATGTCTCTTGATGTCCTATTGAAACCCATTTAGACCAAACTGCACTGCAGAAACTATTTGAAATACGCATAAAGCGAAGGATATACAATGTATAACTAATAATTGTTGCATGAAACACACCTCTCATTGTCAACAGAAGAATATGTGAATTAGTCAAAAGAGCAACAGAAAAATGCTTCGGATTACAGATGAAAATACTACGTGTCCTCGATATGCTTCGGTAAAAACAAACTTCGGTGAGTCATGAGCGACTGAAAATGTCGTATGGATTTCCAGACAACAGGAATATCCACTTAGCAGTAGTAACAGATCCAGAAACGATTTCTGTTTCAGCAGGAAACAAATACCGACTGAGAGGGAAGGAAGAAACAGGATGGACAAGAATCGGCCGAGGCCCGATACTTGCTAACTCATGCTTAGAAATAGATTAGATTTATTATTTATAAATACAAGAGATAAGAAAAAAGTGACAAAGGTACTAAAGTTGTTCGTTTGAGCCAATTATGTGCTTTTACTCCAAATAAACAGCTGGTTTAAACATACACACCACAAATTGTTATTTAATTTCACTTTTGGATCAATATAGTTTTAATTTAAATGAATTATCATTTGTTCAGATAGATATATGTGCTCACATCAGTCTCATGGCGTACTTCTGTTGGGAGCACAAATAGTAATAATAATCAGGTTGCTGGTCCAGTGTCAGATAGTTCATGCTAGGAATGCACGATATGAACGGTCTCCGGTAGAAATCTGGACTGAGATGGAGATCTGTAGTCTACCAGCTAACTGCGGTAAAGCTCGTTGACGACGCAACCGGCTGGCATCAAAACAGAGCAGGCGGGAAGCAGCGAGGCTGAGGGCGCAAAGGAAGAACTCGTTAAAAAAGCAGGTGCAAAAAACATCAGTTATCTGGACCGGGTTCAGGTTTAACGGCGATGCTCAGGAGGAGCGCAGCAGATGTCACGGTCAGACAGCGACAAGTGTTGAACAAGCTTTAACACATACAAATATATGCATTACAATCAATTAGTATTTGATTTTTTTAATTTCTATAGTAAGTTTTATAGAAATCATATTGTGGTACACATTGTTACCACCACCCATTACAATATATATTGTGATATGAATTTTATGCCATATTGCCCATCCCTAGTTCAGGCTTGAACCTTTTCTGTTTATATCATGCTACATTTTAAGAAGAAAAATCTTTTCTCTTTAAAAACATGAACTGAATTATTATTTACTAGCATCTTGTTCTTCATACATTTCTTTTACCAGCTTAAGCAGCTACTAGCAGGACAGTTTTTTGATTACTCGATTAATCATTAGATTAATCACTAAATGACTCAATTACTAAACTAATCTATTGAGAAATCAGGCTGAATTTGTGATCAAACTGGCCATAATCCTGACTGGTGTCCGGTAAATATGTGAGTCATGGTGGCGTTGTCATTACATAATGTCATGTTGTAAACAGAAGCAATGAGGGTGTGATCATCACCTCTCTCATTAGGAAAACGCAGACGTCATGTGATCTCAGATTTAAAGACAGTCCTGAACAGTGCTGCTCTTTAATCAGACGTGGCAGACATCATGTGACCTGTGAACCTGGGAAGCTGCCGCTGTGCTGGAAGGGATCAAGTAAAGCCGTGTGAAGATTACTCACAGTTTGAAAATATTATGTGAAGATGAACAGAGATTCTTTCAAGAGTCCTACAAAGGCAGGATCCTGAGAAATAATCTAGGAACGGGTCGAGTCCTGTCCATCTCATCCAGACTAGCGAAAGCTTTCGTTTCCCCCTCTGAAACCCAACCGGAACCGAGGTGACACGCCGCCACCATCCAGAAGTCTCCCTGTATTGTTTCTGTTAATCCTCCGTAACATTGCGAGCACACAAGCCTCAGCATGATTTCACAGCCAGAACGGGAAACGACTGCAGAACAAACATTTACTGAAGCCAAAATAGGGACAAAAGAACACATCGGCCTTTCAAAAAGAGAAAAACTACAACTCCCTTAAAATAAAACACAAGCTACTGGAGGAAAGTAGGTCAGGTTATTGTTCTTTTACAATAAAGTTCACATTTTGCTTTTTCCTCTACTGCTGATACCCATTTTTACACACATTAAGGGAAAGGCTCCAATAATTTGCTTTTGTCTGACCCAATCTGAACATTTATCTCACCTAAAAGGAAGGAATCTGTTTATGCACACAGTAATTAAACCAAAACTGGACAAAAAAATATGTTCATTTTGCATTTAAGGTATAAAGAAGCTGTCTGCAAATATGTTCTACCCAGAACTCCTCAACTGTCACCCTGTTCAAACTACGTAAAAACTAAAATCTGCTATTTATTATTTTGATAGCAAAAGGTGCCAATCAGTCAGTGCAAAAATTTGTCTACAAATTCTGCAAAATGTGCCAATTTTTTACGCGATTAATCATTCAAATAATCAATTAATCGGCCCAATAATTTATAGAATAATTGATTACTGAAATAATTGTTGTATAATTTTCCTGTTTGCTTTTCTCTGCATCACTTAGCAGTGAGTAAACAGCTCCTTCATGACTTATCTGCTGCAGCAGCAACAAAGGGAAGCTTGTCCTTCACCTTATCAGGCCTGAAGTTTCAGTCGACACCAACAATAACAACCTTGTTGCATTTTTCCTCGGCTCGCGTCGCTCTAAAACTCCTCTTTCAAGTTTGCTTGCGCTTGCAGAAGCGATAATAAAAACAAACAGTCTGATGCTCATGTCAGTCAGTCAGTCAGTCAGAGAAGACGACAGGCGACCCGTCCTGCAGGAAACGCATTAGATTTTGTCTAAATCTGCTGCAGGAATCTCCAGCATTCTTTGCTTGGTTTTATTTTAAATCGAATAGGTTCTTCAGGCCTTGTTTCATAGATGAAGCCCTCCAGCAAACATTTACAACATGCCATAATTACGGGTCTTGAACCAAACAAATGCAGCTGATTGATGGTGTCAGAAACGGATCTGCTGCTCTGCTAACAGGGAATATCTTTTTTACTTCAGTCGCTGTTGTTTCTGATTCTGAGCGCCTCCAGGCCTGTGTTGGAGTTGGCTGGTTCAGTCATTCCTCAGAGGATTTTCCTTTCTGTTCACCAAGTCCAACTCTTTAGCAACGTTTTAAAAAAAAGTATTATTTCTTCATTTTCTCCATGTCTTCCTATTTCCCAACCAGGACTTGTGCAAACAGGCCTAGTTTGATCCTGTAGACTCTGGGTATCCAAACTTTTTGTGAAACGCGTCATGTTGATTATGATGTGAAGTCAGAGTTAGTTGTGGCCCAAAAACATACATAATTTCTAAAACAACTTAAAATCTAATTTTACAAAACTAAGCATACAACAATTAAACAAGAAAGTAGTTGGACATTTTGTAAAAATGGAGGTGTAAATCACAGTATCCCCCAAAATTAAAATGGATTATGCACACACAGTTACTGGACAATAAATTGTCTCAGAAGTTATTGCGATAAACGATAATATTGTTGTTTAGAGGCCATTTTCAAGTGATATAATTGAAATGACATAATAATGCAAGAACACATTCTCAAAGATCAATAAACTTTAACACTGGAATTGGAAGAAATTTTAAATACCAAAAACAAATAAGACAACAGAAACAACAAATAAAATAAATTATGAAGTCTTTTTAAGCAAAACTGCTAAAATATGGGTTTGTTGAGACTAAAGCACCAGACTGAAGACTTTTATCATTCAGTTTTTGGTACAAAGGGAGAAACAAACTATGGAAATAGAAATTGAGCTCATTTTAATTTGTCATGTGATTAATTGATTAATTGATTTATTGCTTATTGTGACAGGCTTAATGCCACTTCCTGTTTTTCCACACAAAGGTTAGCTTTAGGAAGCAAACTTTTAGTTTAATGAACATAGTCAGCTTGTATTTTATCATCACAACTCCAATGTTTTGGTATAAATGAATAAAGATTACATGACCAACTCATTTTTTTAGTTAGTGTTGATTATGGCTAATAATTACACTAATTTAGAGTCAATCAAGTGGTTTTAAACATAAGATAACTGCTCTTTTCACTGACCAGGTGCTCTGCAGGGCTTGAAGATGGCGCTGCTGTTAAGGTGTGATGTATAATGTGAGAGAACAGTGACCCCTGCATGCATCTCTGGCATCCCAGGAATGTGCTGTATGAACCCAGCACCAAACGGACAACTTTACTGAACTCCCTCCACTCACTGCAGACAAAAACGATCACAGGCTCAACATGAACACAGAGCATGAAAGACTCTGTAGCTGATCCAGAACAAAGAACACTAAAACAGAGCAATGCTACAAACCAACACTATGACACTAGCTGCTTTTCATTACAAATGAGTGCAAAACTCTGTCAATATTCCACTAATGTGAAAACCCCCCACAATTTCACAATTGCAGTGTTTCCATTAAAAAAAGAAACGCGATTAAAATCACACGAGAATAAGTTTGTTCACGCAATAAGTTATTAAAAACAGGCCGCCCCTCCTACCACTTCTTGTTGTCTTCTTTGTGGTTTCTCTCAGTAGTAACATCCTGTTGTTGATTATATGACTCGTGTAATGCAAAAAAACTGTTTCCATTGCAGTTTTGCAAAATAAACCAATTTTGATGCAATCAAAAAAACCACTCCATCATCACGCCAAAACATTATTGACAAGAATTTTTTTCAAAATTGCCATTACTCCATTTACTGCGTTTTACAAATTTATTTTTGAAATGTAAGATTTTCCAATTATATAGACAACTGAAACGCAGCAACTGATGTTTGAGAGCAACTTAAAAGGTAAGTAAAGCAGTAAACCTCTCGGTCAACATAAGCTAACAATTTGCATTTAAATATTAACTTCACGTACACCATCAGTCCAGTAACAAGATTTGATACGTCGGAAGATCACGATTCTCTGATTTAAACCCGGAATGCTCTGTTCTAACCCCCACAATGCTCCATTCAGATTAACACAAGAAAATGTTAATCAGCTGTGCAGCGAACTACTAGTGAAGCACTGACACAAACCAGTGTAACTTTGAATTCACAGCGACAAGTTGTAAATTCCACGTAATAGCTACGGATTTTCCCCAACATGCAAAGGCTACATTCATACGGCAGCCGGCAAATGCAACCCAAACCAGACATTTTTTCCAAAACCTCTGGTAAAATATCTGGCTTTTTCACAGCAATCTGAAAGGTCCAATTACAATCTGTGCAATCTTTTCCAAAAATCCGATTTGTGCCACTTCCATGTATGGTGCTACACCAGATGTGTGTCTGATTGTTTTCAGTGTCCACAGCCTGAAACAGTTATGTCGCGTTTTATCCAACTTTTATGTCATTGACACGAGACATGCATCATAATTCTGAACAAAAAGAAGCCAAACGTAGTAAATCTGGATGTAAACAATGGCTGAACATCATTACATTTTCAACCATTGCTCAAACATCTTAAACGGAATAAAAATGTCAGCCTTGTTGTAAAAAGTAAGAAAACCAAAACAATCTATTTACATTTTACTGGAGTTAAACAGTTTCAAAAGTTAAAATGCTGAAGAAAGACTAATTGGAACTGCTGTCATCATTGCAATTTTCAACAAACTTGCCATCACAGCAGCAAGTATGAATAAAAATCCCTTTCTTTCTACATGACGAAGCACCTCTAATGCCTTTAGTTTTGTAAAAAAAAAAAAAAAAAGTAAAAAGATTTATAATCTAATTTATTTAATTTATTCTCAATAAATATCAGTTATGTTTCCTATAAAATGGATGAAATTGTAACATAAAAACAAACAATACTCTGGTGTTTGTAAATTATTTTCTTTAAAACAACGTTAAAATTCAGAAAAGTTAAAACTTGTTAAAAAAAAACACAAAATCAAACTGAGATCCAGGATTGCCAACTCAACTGTTGTACCTATTGTGATGTCATCGACCTAAATACTGACAGAGCAGAAGTAGCTTGGTGTTTTATCAACATGTTTTTTTAAAACATTGTTAATCCTTTAGTTGAGATCAATATTTCAGTACTCAGTTATGTTTTTCTCGTCATTGTATTTTTGTTAGTACAAAAAAAAAATACGCCTTTGGGCAGTTACTTTAAATCTCGTAAATCCTTACATAAAAACACGACGTGTACATCGTGTAAGAGGAAACAAAAGTTTATCAAATCGTTAAACTTTTAAATGATTGATAAGACTGTCAGCAATGTAATACGGGCAAAAATAATTTATTTGCATTTTACCAAAACCATCGTAATTCTGGAAGAGCAGCGCAGTGACGTTACAGTACTGTAGAAACCCATCCTAAAACCAGATTAGGCGGTCATATATGCTGGAGTTACATTCATAAACAACTTATCACATTTATCTTAGCTCATTAATAACAAACTGCAAACTTTCCATCAGGCTGAGAGCGAGTTTTCATTAAATCAGAGAGAAGAGGCTGCTCTGCTTTCCTCGGAGGCAGCCTGGAGAGCACTGAGAGCGGCTAACGTTAGCTCCTGTTAGCTCCTGAACGCGGAGCGGAGCAGCAAAATAACCTTTAAGTACTTTTATTAAACCCGAAGCCGCTTACTCACCCAGAAAGACACGGAGAAACTCTTTCCGCTGCCTCGGAGGGGAGTCTGTAAACTTTCCCGGGCCTAGTGGAGCATGAGCGGGATAAGTTTGGGAAAACTGTCTGACATTAGCTGAAGTCTCTTACTTTCCCAGCGCCATGTTGAACAGGGAAAAAGAGTACATCCGGGAAACTAGGGCCGAGCGTCACCATGGAAACGGAGCAGCGTCGGCCAGTCCTGCCTGAATAATCATGCGATTGGTGTCGTCTTAACCTTTTCATCTCTACCGTATTCATTAGCTTCTGAAGGTTTATTCTGATGAGTTCTATCATTTATTTTTATCATAAAGGTCAAACCACCAAATAATGTGTGTGTGTTCATTTGTTTGAAATAATTACAACAAACAAAGCCAAAGCAGACAGGCTGGATTTTGAGTTTCATTTTATGTTATATAATGTTTGCTTACTTGTTACACACAACTAAACTGCTAATATCCATATTTTTTGTTGTTTGTTTATTTAGTTTTTGCTATGACAGTTTCACTGTCCCTAACTAAAAAAGTTGGGGACAGAATCTGGATCGAAACAGTTAGACTTTGAAATTCTTCTAATAAATTTCTGAAATGAATCTAAAAAAAATTAATAAATTTTCTTTCCTAAAACAATTCCCCAAGGTATTACTTTTTATTTTTTACTTTTTGAGCTCAAAAACTTCCTCTTATTTTCTAGAAAATTTCTGAGATTAATCTAAAGATTCCTGAGATTTTTCTCACAAATTTGAAACTCAGATTTTTTTTCTAGCAATTTTTTTAGATTAATCTAAAAATTTCTGCGTTTTTTTGGCGAAAATTTACTCCTCCTTTATTTGTTCCTGTGCTTTTCAGTAGACTAACACTTTCCGTGGCTTGACAGCTGTTTTTTTATTATAATGTTATAGCTGAATAAGAGTCATGGCTGTGTGGAAACTGATTCAGAACCAGCAGAGAAACAGATGTTGCTGATATAATAGCAGCCTCCTCCTTTTGGCCCAGTCTCCTGCTGCAGAATCCATTTGGAAACAAAACAACATTTTAATGAGTCCAGAGCTGGAAACCAGCCGAGGCAAAACATGGAGACGAAGAAGAAAAACAAAACTGAATATTTATTTAAAGTTTGTAACAGAGGGAAGAACAATCTCTAAATGATTCAGTTTAAAAGCGGAGCACAGCAGAACAACATGTTCATGTTTCTGATCAGAGATCAGGCTGGAAGTTTGTTCTGGTTCAATCTGCTGGATGAGGAAGAGGCGGATGATGATGATGATGATGACAGAGACACTGCGTGTCTGTCTGAGCAAAACAATACAGCCAGAAACACAATGTGCTTATTAATGAGATCAAACAGAAATGTTTCTAATTTGTGTTAGTGTCTCTTAAAATAGAAATCAAAACTTTAAAAATCACTTTAGATCTCTTCTACCGCAATTTCTTTATACATAATTAAATAAAGAAATAAAAGAAAGAGAGAAGAAAGGAAACAAACAAAGAAAAGAAAGGAACAAAGCAAAAGAAAAAGAAAAAAGAAAAGGAGAGAAAGAGGAACAAATAGAAAAGAAAGAAGCAAATAAAAACAGGAAAGAATAGCTGCAGCGTCAAATATCCAACACTGACCTCTAGTGGTCGAATCCTCGCATTGCACCAACTGTCTCGCTAGTTTCCGCTGAGCGACACAAACTGTTATTTTAACCCAGCCACGTTAATTAATAAATAAAAATAATAACATTTTCTGACTTTCAGAGTATCATCAAACTTTTATAATCGTAAATATTTTTAAAAAATATATATTAATTGAAGTTTTCATACAGATTAATATTCTAAAATAATATATTTCAGAGAAAAAATATTACAATTTATTCTCAATTCAGTTCAGTTCAATTTCTTTAAACATCATAATTTTTACACATAATAAAGAAGCAATTTATATAAATAAAATATGTTAAATCCAACTGAATCTGACATTTTAAAGCTGAACTTATTTTAATAAAACTCAGTAAATACAGTCAGATAAATGCTTGATCATTAAAAATCATCAAGAAAAAAGTTTTCTATATGGGAAATTATGTTTCATGCAAAGAGGAGAGGAAATACTCGCATTACATCTGACTAATTATTTTTGAAGGCAGTATTGCAGAATCACCTCAAATTCAAGCCACTTTCCAAGAAATCATTTTCCTTCCTCTTCACCACCTTGTTTGTCTCCATTCCCCAGAAATACATTAAGGACACTAATTTACTTTTTTTTTTTTAAATGAAATACCTATGCTAATGTAATTTGTACTCTTAAAACTTCTTAAAATCTCCTCAGCAGGTGAAAGAGCCACTTTGTCCTGCAGCAGAAACTCGTTGAGTTTCTCCCAGAAACATTGACTTTTTCTCATCACTTTGCAAACTGATCAATAAACCCCAAAAGAGCTGAAAGTGCTAATTAGTCGCGTATTTTTAAAGCTCATTTACATTGCCACTTTTGTCCTGTGGAAAATGTTGTTGGTTTTTTGCTGAGTTTGCTCCCTGACGTTACAGAAAGTTCACATGTCCCATTTAAACTGATTTTTAGACTGTAAATCCTGCTTACTGTGTATACATTTAAAGAAAAATAAAGATATTAACGTGATTTAAACCTTTCGCACACTTGGCTATAAACTTTAGTGAAGGGGTTAATCAGAATTGCAGCCAAATATAAAAATTATTTTCTAAACCAATTTAATATCTAATTTTATCTGTTCAACAATAGATTAAGCATATAATGGAAATAAACAAAGCAGTTAGAGGTTTTGTAAGAATGTGTTCATAAATTATTGCAAAAATAAAAAAGCATGATGAACATTTACAATTTACCAGACACGTTTATGGGGGAAAGGGGATTTTTGTCACTTTATAGGTCAAATTTCAGTTTAACTAATTCATTTAAAAAAAGATTTTGGTAATTCTGAGTAAAAGTCACTAAATATATGTGTTTTTATTCAATATAAAACCAAAGAGAATGTAAAAAGTTAGAAAAACTCACATTTTAAGACCTTTTTTGACTTTATATTTTGTGTCCATGTCGTCTTCTGAGGCTGAGGCTCAAATGTTCCGCACCGGAAATGGAAATGTTCGTCCTGGTCGCGTCCCTCAGGTGAGCCGACCTGCTCTGAACTCTTTCATCTCTGAGTCAGAGAACCAATTAGTGCCGGTGTAGTGGCGATTGTTTGTCAAACCAAACATCCAACAAAGTTCCAATAAGCCACTGAGACACTGGGGTCAAGTATTTTAACGCAGGCAAAGAAGGTTCAGGATCCAACTTGTAATTTGTTGTTCATGATTTATTTTGACATCTTTGCAAAACAAAAAAATGGAACAATTACAGAGTTCAAACGTCCTTTTGTTTTCTCTGCTTCCTTGCACTGGTAAAAACCATAGGCCCCTAACCCAAACAGGCCCCTACATTTATAGAAAGTGGACCAACCCACCTCACTTCCTGTTTACTTAAATATATCAATAAGAAAAATAATAAAACAAAAAAAATAAATGAAATCCACAATTATTAACTTACAAATAAGTTCTGTAAATAATACAAAAAATATACATTTAAGAACAAACTAACAAAATTCAAATGGATAAAGAATATAAACAATAAATAGCTCCAACAGCCGGGATGCGAAGTTTAGCGTGAAAACAAAACAACGGTTAGCAAACGGTCACAAGGTACAGACAAACAAAAAGGAGAGAGAATTTCAACAGAAAAAACGGTTAGAAGAACCTTCAGCTAATGGCGGAGAAACAAAAAACCACTGTCATGGGCGGCTATGCTAACTAGCTTAGCATTCACAACAGGCTATGCTAGCTAAAATAAATTAAAAAACCATTTTTAATAAATATTTCCTGATGCAAAATTGAAAAAAAATAATTTTAGCATCTAGAGTACATAATATTTTCCTTATTAGTTCAGGATGTTTTAAACGTTATTCTAAGAAAAGGGACCATCAGTAGAGAACTCAAATAAGGTGAATGATCTTATTATTGGATTATTGGATCATTCACTCTAAAGGTGAACGATCCAAAATACCGATGTCATCAATACCAAGTTGGCTTCAGTATCAGATGGATGCTGCTGGTTTAAGTTTCCATCTTTAAACTTTATTTTGTTTTTGAGTTGTAGAGACACTGTTGGTTCTTTTAAATCAGGTAAAAACATTATTTTCTATAACTTTCTTGTTTATTTATTTTTTTGAAGAAGATTTTCTCAACTCTACTTAAAAAAAGATTTTGTTTTTATTTGCTCTCAAATTATGATTTTTTGGCACTTTGCATATGCAGAAAAAATGCACACAAATAATAATAGTATTAATGTATCTCTCCAAATTCTGCCAAATAATCTAATAGTCAAATAATTGAAAGAAAAAACCTAAAGCTCAGAAGTTTGATGATTTAAAATTTAAAGATATCATAGTTCTGATGTGATGTCACACTTCCGTTAACTTTGTAACCGACAGCCATCTTGGTAGGCAGTTGCTATGGAGTTGCAATGACAACAATAAACAAACAACACGCTTAGAACTAACTCTCACCTTGTTCCTGACTTACAAACAACATTACAGCTGTTACTCGATTACAATTTTGGAGTTCTCTACCCACCTCTGTGTAATGCCAACATAAATATCAGTGATATTTACTGTCGTATTTACTGCCGAACTAGCAAAGTTAGCTTAGCTAATGTAGCTTTAGATGCTAGCTAAAACAGACATGTAGCCTACGTGTTTGTTACTACATGTAGTCAATCTGCCAGTCACCAGAACCTTGTAATTCACAGGAAGAGTTTGGACGTTCTTTACAAATCCCTTTAAGCCAGTGGTTCCCAAACTTTTTCTTCTGCGCCCTCCCAGTGGTTTCC